>NW_026561903.1:127500-130000 GCF_028858705.1 Grus americana
TTAGGGTTAGGGTTAGGGTTAGGGTTAGGGATAGGGTTAGGGTTAGGGTTAGGGTTAGGGTTAGGGTTAGGGTTAGGGTTAGGGTTAGGGTTAGGGTTAGGGTTAGGGTTAGGGTTAGGGTTAGGGTTAGGGTTAGGGTTAGGGTTAGGGTTAGGGTTAGGGTTAGGGTTAGGGTTAGGGTTAGGGTTAGGGTTAGGGTTAGGGTTAGGGTTAGGGTTAGGGTTAGGGTTAGGGTTAGGGTTAGGGTTAGGGTTAGGGTTAGGGTTAGGGTTAGGGTTAGGGTTAGGGTTAGGGTTAGGGTTAGGGTTAGGGTTAGGGTTAGGGTTAGGATTAGGGTTAGGGTTAGGGTTAGGGTTAGGGTTAGGGTTAGGGTTAGGGTTAGGGTTAGGGTTAGGGTTAGGGTTAGGGTTAGGGTTAGGGTTAGGGTTAGGGTTAGGGTTAGGGTTAGGGTTAGGGTTAGGGTTAGGGTTAGGGTTAGGGTTAGGGTTAGGGTTAGGGTTAGGGTTAGGGTTAGGGTTAGGGTTAGGGTTAGGGTTAGGGTTAGGGTTAGGGTTAGGGTTAGGGTTAGGGTTAGGGTTAGGGTTAGGGTTAGGGTTAGGGTTAGGGTTAGGGTTAGGGTTAGGGTTAGGGTTAGGGTTAGGGTTAGGGTTAGGGTTAGGGTTAGGGTTAGGGTTAGGGTTAGGGTTAGGGTTAGGGTTAGGGTTAGGGTTAGGGTTAGGGTTAGGGTTAGGGTTAGGGTTAGGGTTAGGGTTAGGGTTAGGGTTAGGGTTAGGGTTAGGGTTAGGGTTAGGGTTAGGGTTAGGGTTAGGGTTAGGGTTAGGGTTAGGGTTAGGGTTAGGGTTAGGGTTAGGGTTAGGGTTAGGGTTAGGGTTAGGGTTAGGGTTAGGGTTAGGGTTAGGGTTAGGGTTAGGGTTAGGGTTAGGGTTAGGGTTAGGGTTAGGGTTAGGGTTAGGGTTAGGGTTAGGGTTAGGGTTAGGGTTAGGGTTAGGGTTAGGGTTAGGGTTAGGGTTAGGGTTAGGGTTAGGGTTAGGGTTAGGGTTAGGGTTAGGGTTAGGGTTAGGGTTAGGGTTAGGGTTAGGGTTAGGGTTAGGGTTAGGGTTAGGGTTAGGGTTAGGGTTAGGGTTAGGGTTAGGGTTAGGGTTAGGGTTAGGGTTAGGGTTAGGGTTAGGGTTAGGGTTAGGGTTAGGGTTAGGGTTAGGGTTAGGGTTAGGGTTAGGGTTAGGGTTAGGGTTAGGGTTAGGGTTAGGGTTAGGGTTAGGGTTAGGGTTAGGGTTAGGGTTAGGGTTAGGGTTAGGGTTAGGGTTAGGGTTAGGGTTAGGGTTAGGGTTAGGGTTAGGGTTAGGGTTAGGGTTAGGGTTAGGGTTAGGGTTAGGGTTAGGGTTAGGGTTAGGGTTAGGGTTAGGGTTAGGGTTAGGGTTAGGGTTAGGGTTAGGGTTAGGGTTAGGGTTAGGGTTAGGGTTAGGGTTAGGGTTAGGGTTAGGGTTAGGGTTAGGGTTAGGGTTAGGGTTAGGGTTAGGGTTAGGGTTAGGGTTAGGGTTAGGGTTAGGGTTAGGGTTAGGGTTAGGGTTAGGGTTAGGGTTAGGGTTAGGGTTAGGGTTAGGGTTAGGGTTAGGGTTAGGGTTAGGGTTAGGGTTAGGGTTAGGGTTAGGGTTAGGGTTAGGGTTAGGGTTAGGGTTAGGGTTAGGGTTAGGGTTAGGGTTAGGGTTAGGGTTAGGGTTAGGGTTAGGGTTAGGGTTAGGGTTAGGGTTAGGGTTAGGGTTAGGGTTAGGGTTAGGGTTAGGGTTAGGGTTAGGGTTAGGGTTAGGGTTAGGGTTAGGGTTAGGGTTAGGGTTAGGGTTAGGGTTAGGGTTAGGGTTAGGGTTAGGGTTAGGGTTAGGGTTAGGGTTAGGGTTAGGGTTAGGGTTAGGGTTAGGGTTAGGGTTAGGGTTAGGGTTAGGGTTAGGGTTAGGGTTAGGGTTAGGGTTAGGGTTAGGGTTAGGGTTAGGGTTAGGGTTAGGGTTAGGGTTAGGGTTAGGGTTAGGGTTAGGGTTAGGGTTAGGGTTAGGGTTAGGGTTAGGGTTAGGGTTAGGGTTAGGGTTAGGGTTAGGGTTAGGGTTAGGGTTAGGGTTAGGGTTAGGGTTAGGGTTAGGGTTAGGGTTAGGGTTAGGGTTAGGGTTAGGGTTAGGGTTAGGGTTAGGGTTAGGGTTAGGGTTAGGGTTAGGGTTAGGGTTAGGGTTAGGGTTAGGGTTAGGGTTAGGGTTAGGGTTAGGGTTAGGGTTAGGGTTAGGGTTAGGGTTAGGGTTAGGGTTAGGGTTAGGGTTAGGGTTAGGGTTAGGGTTAGGGTTAGGGTTAGGGTTAGGGTTAGGGTTAGGGTTAGGGTTAGGGTTAGGGTTAGGGTTAGGGTTAGGGTTAGGGTTAGGGTTAGGGTTAGGGTTAGGGTTAGGGTTAGGGTTAGGGTTAGGGTTAGGGTTAGGGTTAGGGTTAGGGTTAGGGTTAGGGTTAGGGTTAGGGTTAGGGTTAG
>NW_026561903.1:135000-136154 GCF_028858705.1 Grus americana
TAGGGTTAGGGTTAGGGTTAGGGTTAGGGTTAGGGTTAGGGTTAGGGTTAGGGTTAGGGTTAGGGTTAGGGTTAGGGTTAGGGTTAGGGTTAGGGTTAGGGTTAGGGTTAGGGTTAGGGTTAGGGTTAGGGTTAGGGTTAGGGTTAGGGTTAGGGTTAGGGTTAGGGTTAGGGTTAGGGTTAGGGTTAGGGTTAGGGTTAGGGGTTAGGGTTAGGGTTAGGGTTAGGGTTAGGGTTAGGGGTTAGGGTTAGGGTTAGGGTTAGGGTTAGGGTTAGGGTTAGGGTTAGGGTTAGGGTTAGGGTTAGGGTTAGGGTTAGGGTTAGGGTTAGGGTTAGGGTTAGGGTTAGGGTATAGGGTTAGGGTTAGGGTTAGGGTTAGGGTTAGGGTTAGGGTTAGGGTTAGGGTTAGGGTTTAGGGTTAGGGTTAGGGTTAGGGTTAGGGTTAGGGTTAGGGTTAGGGTTAGGGTTAGGGTTAGGGTTAGGGTTAGGGTTAGGGTTAGGGTTAGGGTTAGGGTTAGGGTTAGGGTTAGGGTTAGGGTTAGGGTTAGGGTTAGGGTTAGGGTTAGGGTTAGGGTTAGGGTTAGGGTTAGGGTTAGGGTTAGGGTTAGGGTTAGGGTTAGGGTTAGGGTTAGGGTTAGGGTTAGGGTTAGGGTTAGGGTTAGGGTTAGGGTTAGGGTTAGGGTTAGGGTTAGGGTTAGGGTTAGGGTTAGGGTTAGGGTTCGGGTTAGGGTTAGGGTTAGGGTTAGGGTTAGGGTTAGGGTTAGGGTTAGGGTTAGGGTTAGGGTTAGGGTTAGGGTTAGGGTTAGGGTTAGGGTTAGGGTTAGGGTTAAGGTTAGGGTTAGGGTTGGGTAGGGTTAGGGTTAGGGTTAGGGTTAGGGTTAGGGTTAGGGTTAGGGTTAGGGTTAGGGTTAGGGTTTAGGGTTAGGGTTAGGGTTAGGGTTAGGGTTAGGGTTAGGGTTAGGGTTAGGGTTAGGGTTAGGGTTAGGGTTAGGGTTAGGGTTAGGGTTAGGGTTAGGGTTAGGGTTAGGGTTAGGGTTAGGGTTAGGGTTAGGGTTAGGGTTAGGGTTAGGGTTAGGGTTAGGGGTTAGGGTTAGGGTTAGGGTTAGGGTTAGGGTTAGGGTTAGGGTTAGGGTTAGGGTTAGGGTTAGGGTTAGG
>NW_026561904.1:0-40027 GCF_028858705.1 Grus americana
TTGTCTACAGTTGGTACCGGGTGCATCAAATGCAAGCTCGGTATGGTATACAAGATGCAATTATATTCTCCAACCCCCTGTTGATGTCACAGGGTGAGTGTGAATGGCACTGTACCATGTCCCTATATTTCATGGGGAGCTACTGAATGTAATACTCAATGGAGTGCTGACGATCAGTCTCTACAATATACAAAACCATTAAATGCCTCATGGTGTATTAAACACCCTGAAAGGATAATGAGTGTCCCAGCACATGTAATCAAAACTCATTTGACTGTCGTCTCAACTGCATGTGGGCTAGACGTACCTATATGCCCAGCTGGGATGGGAACAAGGATAAGATACCCCCAGTGAGGAAATCTCTCTGGAACTGCCAAGTAGAAATTGGATGCAAAGACATCGACAAGATGCCATTACTATGGCTATACCTTCCCATTAAGAGAGGTATAACACAGGGCTACTTGTGCAGTAATACCAGTTACTCACGACCCTCAGACTGTAGTAAGAAAGACTATTGTCTCCCTATTACTACCATATCAGGTTCATGCCAAACATCCACCGTCCTTGCACCCCCTAACTTAGTATGGGCATGCTCTGACGGTCACCTATACTCCCGACTGCATTCAACTATTCCTGGGCTAGCCTGTACACTGGCTGTGCTCTCCCTCTGTCCCATTTATTGGGAAGGGCCAATCCCACACCAGTGGTGGGACTGTAGACCAAGGGATTTACGGAAAGGATGGCAAAGAAGCCCCAAGATGAATTGGGTGGCGGATGGAATCATTATTTGGAGTAGGAACTGTCCCAGTATGAAATCAACAAGCTATTTTGGATCTAGGCCTACAACTATCGGCTTTAGCCAATGCCACATCTGACAGTCTGAAGCTTTTAAATGATCAATTACAACATACCAGTAAAATGACCATTCAAAACCGAGCTGTTTTAGACCTGATGCTGTTAAAGGAGAAAGGTGTGTGTGGAGTTCTGAACCTGTCAATGGACAACTGTTGTGTCCACATCCCAAATCTATCAATACCACTTCAAGACCAAATCAACAAGATGAAGAAAGTAGCCAAAGATTCAGAAGCAATTGTTGCTGGACTAGGAACGAACTGGCTGGGGAAAGTTTTTGACATGTTTGGATTATCTCTTGCTGGATGGCTAACCAGCCTCCTTCAGTCTTTGATAATGATTGTAGCTATAATTGTTGTAATCTGTGTTATAATAAGTTGTATTAAGTGCACAATAGTAAGCTCTGTGTCAGTTGTAAAATACACTCCCGTACAACCTGTTCATGTAAATGATATCCTAATATAGCCATAGAACAATTGAGAAACAATGATCCACAATGAGCATTAAGACTCACCAAGACTGCGCTCCCTTTTAACTTTGGAGGCAAGAGGTGACTGTACCTCCACTCCAAGGAAAGCAATCGAATCATGACTGTGGTCGCTGTGTTGGGGGGGGGTGTGCATCTGCCACACCTAGTTAAGTATTTATTTGGTTTTGCAGGTGCCATGCAGGCTGCCTTTGGAATTGGATGAGCATTTGAGGTGAGCTGTAGTGGTAGAAAGGGGGATCATGGGGCCGGTGACTTCTCACAAGAGTAACAGTAATTTTGTGTCTCTTGGCATCTTAGGTACCACAAGCAATGACAGCTACAGCATCTGTCTCTGGAACGAGCAGGTGAGTGGAATGCCATGGCCCTTCTGAGGAGTGGCGGTGTTGTGGGAGAGGCTGACATTGGCTGATGTGATGCTTACTGCTGGCACTAGTTTATGCTTTTTGTTGCAGATGATGAAGAGGAACCTGGCGACTGCAGGAACCTTCTAGTTAGCCAATGTGTGGGGTGTGGTTTTTTTATTGAGGATGGATTCAGATCCCTGGCACTCTGAAAGCTAAGTTGAGGGACCAGGGCTGGGGAGGGTCTGAGAGGAGGAGGGGACAAGGTTGGGAGTTGTGGGGAGTGGGGCATTTAAAGTTAGTGTAGGGAGAGGGCTGTCCAGGGGCAGTCCCCTTTGAGCAGTCGAAGGGAGTGGGTTACTTGTCAGCATGGTGCTAGAGTGTGCCGGGCAGGGCAGTTCCAGCCTGTGTTTGTGTTGTGTAGCTTGTCTTCTGTGTCTTAGACCTTCCTTGGGTCTCAGTGTCCTCTTTGTGCTCAAGAATCACTGCACACTTCTTGGGTGCCACCCCTAGGGTCTCAAATGCCCATACTCGTCGGCATTGTGCCACTCAGGCACTTCTCTTCTTGTGTAGCAGCCTTACAGCATGGATCAGTCTTGTGTCTTGGAAGTTTCCTGTCAGTCCCCTTTTGCAGCATAATTCCAGCCTGTGTCAGCAGCTGTGCATTCCAGCAGTTCATTTTCAGGGACTGGCCCTTCTTCCCTGCATCCTTACATTCTTAGGTCTTGCAGACAGCTTCTTGTGCATCCATCATCTCAGGTTTGACAATAACTTCTTATAATGGGCCATTACATTCAAGTCTTCTCTGGGGTTGACATAGAGCCTCCTCACCTCACAGGGCTGCAGCCCTGCAGGTCATCTTGCTCAACAGCATCTCTAGTCCACGAGTCATTCTTCTTGCTGAGAGTTTTCTCTTATCTTTGAGTCACATTATTTGTAGTGTTGTGTGGTGTGTCGGTCTGTGCACGTGTTGTGGCGTGGAGCTGCAGGGGTAGGCTGAATAGTGATAAGAGTCTATGGGTATTAAATTGGTATGCCCGGACTGTTTAGGCAAAGGTTGTATAGACACCTCAGATCGAGTAGCCATCAGCAGGCTGTGTGGACACTCATTTCCATAATGTTTTATGGAGATGATGGGAGCCACCTGGGAGGGGCTGTTCAGGGGTGGTGAAAACAGATTGAATCTCAAAGGTGTTAAGGCTTGTATGTGTGGGGCTAAAAGCCTGGGGTTTTTTTTTCTTCTAATGGCAGTCTGTATTGTAGTGTAGATGGTATTCCTAAATGGAAACAAGACCCCTGGAATTGTTCAGCTATCACTCTGCATCTGTGTGACTTGTTCAATAGTTCTTTTTATTAGATGCCGAGGGACGAGATGGGCACCAAAGAACAACGGAGGAGTCGGGCAGAGAACTTGAAGTCAGTGCATGGCGTCAGAGGGAAGATGTGACTGGTGGCTATATGACTACACTAAGATTTGTTTGTGTTTTTTATTTTGAAGATGTGAAGTGATGAACGAAGCGGGATATCAACATGGGAGGTGACTCAAGCCAGGTGAGCAGTGACTAGTGGGCTGAAGTAGCAGTTACTTTTCGGATGTTGCATTGCTGATTAAGATACAGGTATCCTTTGTTCATGTTTTCTAGGTGGGGCACAAGCCTCAGCATGGCAGCCCAGAATGACGGAGGCCAGGCAAGCAAGTGTAAAGGAGTGGGAAATAGGAATCAGTGTGGGCAGGCTGCAGTTTTGGGCACTGTCTCAGCATGTGGCTTTTGCTTTGTTTTGTTGTAGGTGCCACAGGCAGCCTCGGAGGGGTGAAGCTGCGTGCCGATGAGTGGTCTGAGAAGCTGAGGCCGTCGCCAGTGTCTAACAGCAAAGCATTATATGGCAACTCGTTTAAGCATTTCCCTCTGGTTTTGCAGGTGCTGTGTGGCCACCTTTGGAACTGGATGCTCATTTGAGGTGAGCTGGAAGAGTAGCAGGGGTGATCATGGGAGTGGTGACTTCTCACAAATGTAAAAGTAACTTTGTGTCTCTTTATGTCTTAGGTGCAACAAGCGATGACAGCCGCAGTGTCCATCTCTGGAAGGAGCAGGTGAGTGGAACGCCACGGCCCTTTTGAGGAGGGGGTTGTTGTGGAAGAGGTTGGCGTTGACTGATTTGATGCTGACTGCCAGCACTGTTTTGTTGTTTGTTTAGGTTTTTTATTATAGATGCTGAAGAGGAACCAGATAACTGCAGGAACATCTTAGTTTCTTTGTTGAGGATAGATACAGATCCCCAGCACTCTGAAAGCTAAGTTGAGGGACCAGGGCTGGGGAGGCAATGGGAGGAGAATGGGACAAAGTTGGGAGTTGCAGGGGAGGGGTTAAAGTTAGTATAGGGGAGAGGGTTGTCAAGGAGCAGTCTGCTTTGGGCAGGGAAAGGGAGCAGGTTACTTCTCAGCACGATGCTAGACTGTACTGGGCAGGGCAGTTCCAGCCTGTGTTTTGTGGTGGTGTTGTGTAAGTTGTGTTGTCTGTTTTATATTCTAGACCATACCTTCCTCAGGTCTTGATGCCTCCATGGCTCTTTGTGATCAGCAGGTACCCTATTGGACCTCATGAGTCTTGAATACCTGTACTCATTGGCATTGCGCTCATCTGGCCTTATTTTCTTGCACTTATAGCTTAAAGCATGGATCTGTTTGGCATACATTGCATCATAGATGTTTCTGAGCGGACATATGTTGCGGGGGCAAGCCAGGTGCTGCCTGCAGCTCCACCAAGCATTCTGTTTGCACAGAGTTATTTTTCTGGGGTTTCATCCCTACATCTTTAATGGTCTTAGATCTTAAAGCCCGGCTTCTCATGCATCCATCATTCTGGTTTTGACAGTTGTTTTCTCTCACCAGCCACAGTCGTTGCCTCTTTCCTGGGGCCACTATAAAGCATCCGCACCGTCGTGGTGCCATATGGCTTCTTTGGCAGCATCCTCTTTGCTACGGCAGTTGTTCTTTCTAGCAGCCTTCTCGTGTCTCGCGGTCGTGTTTGTGGCGTCAGTGTGCCGTGTCAGGGTTGGAGCTGCCCTGCCCAGGGTGTAGCAATGTTAAAGACAGGGGTAGCGTAGCTTTATGGTGTAGCAGTAAATGTTTATCCGGCCAGATTCTTTTGGCAAAGACCGTACAGTCCATCTCTGGGCAAGTAGTTATTTCCATTGTGTTTTGCAGGTGCCAGAGGTTGTACTCTGGCCTTCTGGGAGCAGCAGTTTGTGTGGTAGTTGAGCAGGTTGAATCTTGAATGTGCCTTAGCTTGTATATGTGGGGCTCAAGAGCTGGGGTTTGTTTTGTCTGTTTTTGGGGTTTTGGGTTGGTTTTTTTAGCTCTAGTTAGAAGGCATATGCAAAAAGATGACAGACCTTTGGTCTTGTCAAGCTATCGATCAGCCTCCAGTGACTTGCTTTACACGGTTTGTCTGGGTTTTTCAGATGTGGAGCAACAAGCTGTGCACCAAAGGCCGATGGAAGAGGCGAGCGGAGCACTGGATGAAGGCGGGCTGGTATCTGACATTGGAGGAGCGGGGTGACTGTTGGTGGCTCTGACTAGTTTATGCTTTATTGGTTTTATTTTCTAGATGCAAATCAATGTGCAAAGCAGGATATCCACACCAGAGTGGACTTAAGCAAGGTGAGTGACTGATGTGCTGAAGTAGCATTCTTTTGAGGTGTCATGTTATTGACATAGCTGAAATCATACCTGGTTGTTTGAGTTTAACAGGTGGCAGTCAGGCCTCAGCACAGCAAACCAAAGAATCTGACTCCGAGCAGCCGAGGTAAAGGGGCAGGAGAGAGGAAGGCATTTCTGAGGAGGGCATCATCACAGTGGAGGTTGACACCAGCTGACATGTCAGTGAGCAGCGATGAAGAGGAACTTGGTGGATGGGGGAGCCTTCCGGTTAGATGACGTGTTCCTGATGAGGATGGATTCTGGACCCTGCCCTCTGAAAGGTAATTCAAGGGGCAAAAGTGGTGGTTGAGGTGGGGCCAGCAGGGGGTTTAACATCAGGGTTGCAGAGCGGGATACTTTGTCTGTCTGAAGTCTAGGGTCAGATAGGGGTCCCAGGTCCATCCTGAAGGATGTGAACGTTCTGGCCTCTGTCTGTGTCTGTCATTTGTGTTACCTGTACTCTTTCTTGTATATGGTGCCTTATGGCAAGTCTCTACATTCTGCCCCATGGGCTCTCTGCACTTGGCACACACCTCGGCAAGCATCTACACGGTCCGTAACGCCTGGCCACTTTGGAATAAAGCCCATCAAGTGCTTATCTTGTGATCAGAGCTTAAAGCGTGTCTTGCATCACAGATGTTTCCGCAGGGTTGCCTTTGCAGAGATGGTCTGGGCCAGACTGACAGCTCTGCTCTTGAAAGATCATCTTCCATAGAGATTCCATACCATGTTTCATCCTTAGGGGCTTGGGTCTTAAAGCCTGGTTTCTCACGCATCCATTGTTCTGGTGTTGTATTGCATTGCTGCAGTCTGTATTGGTTTTGACTACCATCTGAGACCATCTTGTTTTATAGTGCTCTGTGTTGTATTGCATTGTGTAAGGCTCTGATAACAAGTGAATGTCGCAAACATCCGTCTTGACCCAAGCAGGGATAAACTGATAATGAGGAAATGTGGTAGACATCTGTCTTGGCCAAGGACAGAACCTGCAGAGGCAGGATAACGTCTTGTGAGCCCCTTCCCCTATTCCTGAAACACGTAGACAAAAGCCCATCTGTGTCCTGTGCATGCCTGCCTGTGAAAGTCAACCCTGAAGTGGGGGGGACAGTGAGACCCTCAAGACCCCCACAACCCACCAACTCATTTCTGGAACATTCCTGAGCACATACTGTGCCTGCTCAGTGATGACAGACCCCCGCCTACGCGGAGCAGTTTGGGTTATAAAAAGTGGAAACACAAGTTTTCGGCGTGCGCCCACCACCTGAGGACTACAACTACAAGCAGAGAACATCGCTGGATCCAAGGGTAGTGATATCTTTTCTCTCTCTCTCTCTCTCTTTCTTTCTCTCTTTCTTTTCCTCTCTATCACTCTGTCTCTAACTTCATTTTCAGCACATTAGGGTAATTTTTGACTGTAGGTGACAAGCGGGAACCTTGGTCCCTGAGCCAGAGGTGGTGTATTGGGCTGGAGGGTTAGACCCCTTGGAGAGAGGAGATCCTATTGCCATCCCCACTCCTGGGGTAAGCCAGCTCACAGAGAGTGCACAGAAGGCAGCTTGCCTCCAGTTGATGTGTGACAGGTGCCTAGTTCCCCGCCAACCTTCCCCGATGTTGTTTGCCAATCCGGATAGGATGACTCCCTTGATTAAAGGGTTACCCAACTCACTGAAGATTTATACTGTGCAAATTCAAGACTGACTAAGAGCCACTGTAGCCATGGGACCTCAGGGCAGATTGGGTCTTACCCGGGGGGAAATTGCACGGGAATTGATCAGTTATGGCCGTGTGTGGGGTATGTTGGGAAGGAAGGGAAGGCACAAGCGGCCGTCTGGAGGACAAAGACAGAGGAGAAAATGCTCTGTCCCTGAGATAGGACCCTTGTGGAGGGGCCTCAAGAAATAGATTGTGGAAGAAAGGTCTAGATAAGGGTATTCCCCAAGAATTAATGGATGGCTTACCCCTCCCCAATTTGCAGCTGCTGGTAAATATGTGGAAACCGATAGAGGCTGGCCGGGAAAGGAAAGCATCCCCATGGCCCCTGTACCTCAGAGATCTACTGCTCCCACGGCTCCCATGGGGGGGCCCACCAGCCCTCCAAAGACAGGAAACTTCTTGAGCCGTCCCCAGTGAGTGAGCCGGGGGACGGCCAGCAGGTGTATTTTAGAAGGCTCACTGACCTACTGGTAACTTTTCCCCTTGATCCCTTTAAGATTCCGGTCACTTTTATGGTAGACACGGGCCCAAATGTCTGCTTTAAATGCAGATACCACAGGCCGGAGTGGGATTGTCCCTGTTAAAAAACAGATATGGGTTACTGATGTATTCAGATAATCCAAACCCCAACCTACAGGACAAGTAAAGTGATGGTTGCCAGGAGACACCACCCCCACTGAGACGACTATGCTATTGGAGTGCTCCCCACGAATATTTTGGGATTGGATTTATTGAAAGGGAACTCCTGGACAGACTCGGCAGGGAGGCAGTGGAAGTTCGGGTCTCCGGCAACCCTGATGAGGCTTTTGCAGACTGCTCCTACCCACCCACACCCCCCCCCCGCCTCTAAAATCGTGAATGTGAAACCCTGTCCCTTACCGCTGGCAGCGAGGGAGGGAATCGCTCCGGTGATAAGAGAGCTGCAGGAGCAGGGGCTAATTATTCCAACTCACTCCCTTTATAACTCCCCAGCGTGGCCAGTTCGCAAACCGAATGGGAAGTGGCGGCTAACGATCGATTATCGATGCTTAAACGCCGGCACCAGTCCTCTGACAGCGGCCGTGCCTAATATGGCCGAACCGATTGGCACCATACAGGAACAGTCCCATAAAATGTCAGCCACCATTGATGCAAAAGACATGGTTTTCATGGTTCCTCTACAGGAAGGTGATAGAGCTAGATTTGCATTTACATGGGAAGGTATACAATATACCTTTACTCGTTTGCCCCAAGGATATCGGCACTCGCCTACCTTGGCGCACCACGCCCTGGCCCAAGCACTGTCAGAAATCATCCCTGAGGAGGGAGTTAAAACCTACCAATACATCGATGATATATTGGTGGGGGGGTCCGATGCCACTGCGGTGGGACAAACCCAAAAGAAAACGATCACTCACCTGGAAAGTTTAGAACTTCAGGTTCCAGCAGAAAAGATACAACTCCCCTCCCCCCGAGGTGAAGTTCCTAGGTATATGGGAAAGGAGGAGCGATTTCTATTCCCCCCGAAACCTTGGCTACTTTAGAACAGATAAAAATCCCAGGGGACAAAAAAAGGAACTGCAACATATCCTAGGCTTGCTGGTATTCTGGAGGAAACAGATGCCGGATTTTTCTGTCACAGCTCGTCCCCTGTAGGATTTAACGCGCAAAAAAGCTACCTGGGATTGGACTCCTACTCATGAGGAAGCCCTGAAATTACTAGTGTTTGAAGCAGGAACATATCAAGCTTTGGGTCCACTACACCCGACAGATGCGCTCCAAATTGAATGGGGTTTTGCAATTCATGGGGCATCTATACACGTGTGGCAGCGTGGGCCGGAGGGTCCGACCCGCCCCATTGCGTTTCATTCACGCGGCTTGAAAGATGCAGAAAAGCGATACTCGGTCTGGGAAAAGGGTCTTTTTGTGGTGAGTCTAGCCTTGCAGGAGGCTGAAAGAATGATACGGCAACAATCCATAATCCTGCGCGGGCCCTTTAAGGTCCTAAACCCCGTACTGGCAGGCACCCCACCCCCTGTGGCAGTTGCCCAGTGGGAAAGGGTCAGGAAGCGGTATGCCCAGCTAGAGCCTTACAGTCACGCTTAGCCAGTGGAGGAGGGAGCACCCAAAATGCTCCAAATAACACAGGAAAAATCATCCACGCCCTGATGAGGAAACCCCTTCTTCCTACATAAAGGAAGCCCCCTCATTGGAATGCCACCTGAAAAATGTGTGCTTTACTGAGGCCTCTTGGAGGAGGGAGGGGAAAGTATGGAAATACCGAGCAGCTGCTCTGCACGTTGATTCTGGGGAGCCAATTGCAACAGAAGGAGAAGGGAGCGCTCAGGTGGGGGAACTGAGAGCAGTTTGGAGTGTGGTAATGAGAGAGACAGGCAGGATGGAACCCGTACACATCTCCACTGATCCTTGTGCCGTAGTCAAGGGATGCACCGAGTGGCTCTCCTTTTGGGAACAAAAGCAGTGGGAAGTAAACCGGGTGCCCGTATGGCAGAGGAAAAAGTGGGAGGAGATATTAAATGTGGCCAAGCAAAAGCCCGTATTGGTGGGGTGGGTAGCCGCCCACCAAGGGGGGATCACCCAGCGCGCATTCCGAACAATCAGGTGGACTCGCTCACCCGCCTGGCTGTGCTGGCGGAAGAGAGAGAAGAGGAGAAATGGGAACGCTTATTGGAGTGGCTACACGTGATACGTGGTCACTCGGGAGTCAAAGATCTTCTTAAGGAGGCTGGGAGCAGAGGATGGCCTGCTCCCCGAAAACTCCGTAGCACAGTAATTTCTGCCTGCGGCCTATGCCGGACCAGACTGGAAAAGCACCCCTGACAAGATCCTCCACTCCGTCTGAGGGATGGGAAAGGACTATGGGAAACCTGGCAGGTCGATTACATAGGGCCTTTCAAGAAATCAGAAGGGAAACAGTATGTGCTTGTTGGGGTGGAAGTAATATCGGGACTTGTTCAGGCCGAAGCAGTAGCACGGGCGACTGGGGAAAATACAGTCAAAGGGTTAAAGTTGCGGTTTAGCTTTTTACCTAAACCTAAATCGATTCAATCAGACAACGGCAGCCACTTTACTGCCGGGGTGGTCCAGGCGTGGGCAAAAACCGAGGGAATACAGTGGACATTCCATACCCCCTACTATCCCCAAGCTAACAGGAGAGATAGTAGAAAGGACCAATGGACTCCTAAAAGGCATCCTCAGGCCTCGTGGCCCTGGGTGGTCCGCAAGACTCCCGCATGCCATTGCCAGAGTAAATGGTCGATGGGGGATAAATGGATGCCCTGAACTCACTGCTTTCTGTCCAACACCCCCCTCCTTGCTCCCTGGAAAGAGGGAGAAAAAGGACCCTGTAAAACCCTTACACTCTCCAGGACGACCTGTTCTGGTGGACCTCCCAACAGCGGGGGAGGTGCCTCTGACCCTTAAAACTCCACTGAACACCTATTCATGGATAGCTGCTGATGCCCATGGAAAGGAACGCGAGATTAATACCGGGTGGATTGTCCCATCCTTTTAACCACCGATTTGAAAGAATCGGGATCTTTTCCTCTGTTCTTTCTTACAGGCGTAACTACCAGAAACATCCTCCACCGCAGAAAGTCGAAGCTGGTGCTATTTTGGGGAATTTGTACTCGTAATCTGTGTGATACAGAGAGATACATAGCCAAACCATGACTGTCAATTCTGCTCAACACCGGCAATTGTGGGTCTGGTCCTATGTTCTTTGTCTCTCCCTATGTGTTAGAGGAATCCCAAGCCAAAATACCCCACGTCTGGCTTGGGAATTAGTTCAAGGTTTTGTTAGAATGTGGGCTTACCAAAATAAAGGTCTGTGGCTTACTTTACCTAGATCAGCCGAAGAAGGTTTAAGGTTTTTTTATGTCACCTGTAAATCTGTCGTTTAGCTTTAATATGACTGATGCCACGTCTGTAACGTTCCTGTCACCCCGCTGGACCGTCAGGAATAACGGGCTGTATTTTCGACAACAGCCAATGATAAGGTCTGATATATATATGACGTTTGGAGTAAACCTCCAAAACAAGCCAAAAAATGCAAAGTTATATTCAACAGTGGTGTGTAAAGCTACTAGACCATCATTTAATGTCTCTATTCCTTCTCCGATAGATAGATCAAACTCCTTATTTGCTGGCGCCAAAGGGAACACACCTGCTGGAAATGTCACTTTCAAAAAACTCACCAAGAAAACCTCCTGTTGTTATTATCCATGGGATCCTCTGTTTGATCCATTGGCAAAACCTGCTTTCTGTGAAGCAAACTGTTCTACTCGATGGGACCCACAATGGTGTATCCTACTCCCGAATAAGACTCATATGACCTCTTGAGATAGAAATAATTTGATGTGGGCTTGGTCAGGAAACAAAGTGGGAGAAGTTTTTATAGAGCCCAAATTTGATCCACCTATCAGGGAAGTTGAAAACCCCCTTTTTAATTGTTCTGAGAGAACCACTTGTGATTCGGGACCAGGAGATCCTCCTGAAACTTGGTTTATTGATAGTCTCAGAACTCTAATTCGAGATATGTGCACGTGCTGGGGATATCCTTCAAAGGGATGGCGAAATAGCGACAAAACTTGTAATACCACTCTTCCCAGAAGTCGCAATTTTTTTAAACAAGAACGGCGTGGAGTACCCTTTACTCATTATCCCCTACAAGGGACGCCTTTAAACACCAAACCTATTATATGTGCTATCAATTATATGGATCAATATACCTGTAAAACTAGCATATGTCCAGCCCCACTGGGACTAGCATGGGGGTGCTCCAATGGAAAATTTTACTCTCACTTAACACGGGAATATCACGCCGGCCTGAGCTGTGGATTAGCTATCCCTTCTTTGTGTCCATCTCGTGTTTTTCATCTTATAGCACCTTCCCGGCGATCGCGTGGAGAAGCGGGAAGTAATCCAAAGGCTCGTCCCGATGGGGCGATTAATGGAGTCCAAACTCCCAGTTATTATACTGCTGCACAACTAACTGCGTTAATGTTTGAGAATATTTTTACCCCTTATGTAACCTTGAAACGACACCAGTTTGTCCTAGAAAATATTACCTGGCAGGTACGTCTTTTAAGTAACTGGACACGATATGCTTTTGGAGCATTAAACTTACAGGTCCAACAGGTATCAAAGATAACCCTTCAGAATCGTCTAGCGCAGGTTCTTCAGTTTCAAACACAGCCCCACCTCCGGTTCTCCGAACCCTTGCCGAGTCTGAAGCGTTCACGTCCACAGGCCTGGCTCTGACAGCTCTGGGCAAGCTCTGCTTACAGCTCTTTATGAATTCTGACAGCACATCAATGTAGCCAAAGGTGGTGTGGGCTGTAAAACAGCTCCACACCTGGGTTTGGAGCATCCCACTCCACGACAGAGGATTTGGCTTAGTAACAAAACGGTGAACCTTACCCTGCTTTAGCAGCTTCTTTAAGGCTGGTTCTTAAACCAGCTCTTTTTCCCCGTCAGTCTCTAATTTCTGAGACTCGCGCTTGCTCATTCTTTCTGTCAAAGACTTATTTTAACATCAAAATTATCAGAATGGGATAGTTTCACTTGCATCATGATTTGCTTGAAGAAATTCCGGGCTGGTAAATACCGGGTTTGGCTTCACTCACACTGCCCTAAGCACTGCCCCAACGCAGTCACACGATCCCAGAAGGTACAAGACTTCACGTGCTTCCATTAAAAAACACAAGAGCAAATATGCCCTGCAACAGTTCTGAGTGGCCTCATTATCTTTACACCTTCCCAAAAGGTTTAGTTCTGGCATTGTTGCCAAAAGAGTCGTCACTGTGCTTCTCACAACTCGCACCTTCTTTAGCAAATGCTGCTGCAGGATCTGTCGCAGCCTCTAGGGGAAGGTCCCTTTTGCTTTGATGCGTCCCGGGAAGATGCTCCTGAAGAGCTGAGTGAAGTAACCTAGCGGGAAAATCAAAATTCTTAGACACAGTGTCAGGGTCTTTGGCCATGCAGAAACCATGAGTGATGCTTCACAGTGATGCTTGAACGTAATGTTAAAACTCCTCTGAGCGTACAAACTCTCTCTCTCTCTCCTCTTATGTGTACACTCCTTTATACAGACTCTTCCTGTATTCCATTCAACTCTACATTGTCACTTTCTGACTGACTCTGATTTTGAAAAGAAAGTAATAGAAGCATCCGTTCCCTGCTGGGAGACATTTTTGTTTGCTAAGATAAGTTTCTTCCCTGTGTACCTTCTCTTCAGGATAGAAGAGGGTAACTCTCTTGCCCCTCTGACTATTCAGATGATCTCTAAAAAGGTAGATTCGTTAAAGGGTGGTTGACTGTTGTCGACAATGAAATGCATGTCTAAATCCCATGTAGATGGTTTCTCCACTGCACTTAACGGGAGATTAAATATAGGCAGCAGAGAGAGACCTTTCCCATTTAGTCTTGGCACAAGTAGACTAAAATACACTTTCTTTTCCCATTTCTTAACCTACCTCCTTTTGACGAACATTTGCACCCATGTCAGCTCTTGCAGAGGTTTTCCTAAATGCGCCTCGTTTATCTTCGCCTCATGTAAAGGCAATTACGACTAAGCGTGGTGGGTTGACCCTGGCTGGACAGCAGGTGCCACCCAAAGCCGCTCTATCACTCCCCCTCCTCGGCGGGACAGGGGAGAGAAAACATAGCAAAAGGCTCGTGGGTCGAGATAAGGGCAGGGAGATCAGTCAGCAATTACTGTCACGGGCAAAACAGACTGAGCTTGGGAAAATTAATTTATTACTCATTGAACCAGAGTCGAGTAATGAGAAGCAAAACCAAATCTTAAAAACACTTTCCCCCACCCCTCCCTTCTTCCCGGACTAAACTTCACTCCTAATTTTCTCTGCCTCGTCCCCCCGAGCAGTGCAGGGGGACGACGAATGGGGGTGCCGTCAGTTCATCACACGTTGTGTCTGCCCCTCCTTCCATAGGCTGAAATGGGCAAGATCTTGGGAGGGGATGTAGCCAGGAACGCTGACCCACACCGACCAAAGGGATATTCCTGCCTCCAAATCGGGCAAGAGCCAGGTCTGAGGCAGAGCCATCGCGGGGTGTGCACAGGCAGAAGGGAAAGCAGCAGCCACCTCCCTCCGACCCGTCAGCGGACATTCATTGACAAGGTCGCACCCTTGTTCTACAATCACAGGCTGCTTTATTCTCTTTCCTGCTTTATCTCAGAAGAGCTGGGACCTCGCTGGGCGGCTCCCAAAGGCGGCCGCCAGCTTTGGTGGCAGGACCCAGTCAAGGATGTCTCCCTTCAGCACAACCACGATGAGGATGGCGATCTGGAGGAAGGCGAGGAACAGAAGAAGTCTCCTGGGGGACAGGAGAGGGGTCAGGCAGAGCAGGGGCCCAATTTGCCTCCGCTCTTTCCAAACACCCTCTTCAAATGCCACCGTGGGACCATGCACCGTGCCGGGCACAGCACTCCCCGCTCAGGACTGGAGTGAGGGGCCCGGGCACCTCTCTCAGCTCTACTCTCCGTCTCCCCAGTGGGCCCCCAAATGCCCCCCTTACGCGCCCCCCAAGCTAGGAAGAAAAGACATACTGAAACATTTCATCCCGGAGAAGTCCCAAGCTGCCTAATGCCCTTGGGACCACCGGCACGGGCACCCCACTGCCAACGAAGAGCGAGCACCGGGCCTTGCAGACAGACCTGCTTCGCTCCTCTTCTCTGCCAGCGGGAGATTCTGCTTTCTCCCAGTGACGCTGGAGCTTTGGTGAGCGACCCTGGGCTGCGAAGCTTGAGCTGAACCATCGGGCTGCTTGTCCTTCAAGCCCCGTTCCCCTTCCCTGTGTCCCTTGCAGCCTGTCCCACCTAGGTGTTTTCCATCCCTTATCCTCCTGCCAAGGGTGCAAGGTCCCTTGGAGCACGAGCATCCTCCTCCTGAGAGAGAAAGCTCCCTTCCCCACTAGAGGCACAAGATGCTGGAAGCTCCCTGGAAGATCTTTCCCAAGGAACACACACACGTCAAGCTGCCAAACATCTCCTTTCTTTTATTTTTCTTCCTAAAGGAGCTCTTGGGCCTGCGGGCGGTCGTTGCGGCTCGCCGTCTTCCCGTGAACCTGTACTCGGTAGACACAGGTGTACTCGGGGTTTCCCCAGTTGCTGTGCACCCGGAGTGTGATGTAGCGAAAGGTCCGGGGAAGCTCCTTCTGTAAAGAAATGGGGGGGAGCCATCATTACAGAGGTGGCAAGAGCCACAGCACATCGCCGGCGCCCCCTCTGCCCGCGCTCCCCCTGCTGAGGACCAAACGGCAGCCCTGGCGAAGGAGGAAGCCAGGGCAACCAGACCCCTCTTTGCCAGGGCCATGGAGGAACCCTCTGTGCCTAGAAAGCAAAGGTCTGGCCTCAGAGGCTTGCTGAGGGGAGCTGTGGAAAGCGGAGGCGTTTTGCTGCCTGGGCTGCTCTGGGACACGGGAAGCGTCCCGCTGAGGGGGAAGACGTCTGCCCTCCTCCCTCCTGCCGTCTCCCCTGAGGGGGACTGTTTCCCTTCCTGGACCCCTTCCCACCGCTGCTTTCTCTACACTCGCTACGCGGAGGAAAAGGAAAGCCCTTGCAAAGGTGGGTCAGCTGCCTCAGCCAGCAGAGCAAAGCCCCATTTGGTCTCCCCTTGCTGTCCTCCCTGCAGGAGCAAGCAGCGTGGGAGAGCAGAGACTGGCTGGGGTGATCCTCTGCACTCTTTCCCCAAGGGCTTGCGGACAACCCTGCCTTCTTCCCGGGCATCCTGCCCACAGCTCTTGCGGTACCTGCACATGGAATGTCTGAGCGATCTCCTTGTGCACGTCGTAGGTGAACGTCCCCAGGAGCGTTTCTGCCGTTGCCTCATCCGCTCCCTCAAAGACAAGAGACAAAGGGAGCCGGTCAGGCTCGAGCAGGGCGTCGGCAAAAGGGCATGCCGAGGCTGAACCCGGGAACCCTTCCCCACCTCCCTCGGCTCTAGCGGCAGTCTAGCACAGCTTGGGCTGACTCGGGGTCAGGGGGCGTTGAGCGCGTGCTCCAGGAGCCTCGGCCACGAAGCAGAGAAGAAGCCCCCAGAGGCACAGAACCCCACGAGCCCCCAGTGCCCCCCCCCCGGGGGATGCGGTGCTCTGCAGCAGCCAGCCCCAGACGGCTGTCTGAGAGTAAGCGCCGTGAGAAGCACGTCTCTGGCACAGCTTTTCCCCGGGGCCGGGCCCCCCCAAGAAGCGCAAGGCAAAGACTTACGGAGACAGCAAACTCTTTGGGGGCGCTGCTGACCTCCCCGGAAGGAGAGACTGCCTCGGAGATATGCCAGATGGTGAAAGCCGTTGGCCAGACTGGCTCAGGCAGACGGATGACCACGTGGCCTCGAGATCCTTGGAAAGCCCAGCAGCTGCCCGGGGCAATACGGAGCTGAAACCAGAAAGCCATGACCATGAGCGGCAAGGCAGCCAAAGAGCCAACGGAGCTGCCTGTTTGGCCAGAAGCAGAGACCTTGCCTTGCCTGTGGGCTGCAATCCTGCTCGTAAATGGGTACGAGTCGATGGGCAGCAGGGCAATACGGAAGGGTTCCTACAAAACCTCTGGGCTCTACCACCTTTCCCGAGGCAGCTCTGCTTTCTTGGAGCCTGCAGAGGCAGGGCAGGTCTCCCTAGTGCACCTCACCCCACCGCCCTTCAAAGATTGCCCTGCAGCTGCAGGGTCCAATGCAGACTTGGACCCTGCTTCAGACTTGGTCATGCAGGTTAGGTCCGGGGGCCCGGAGGAGCGTCTCTCCCTGCTCCCATGGCTCAGCAGCCCCCACCCACTCCGGAAAGGGACCCTCCGAGTTGCAGTTTGGCAGTGGGGCCGCCGAGGACAAAGTTCCTCGGCTAACTGCAACCAAGGCTGGTGGGCAGGTCACAGCAGCTGGGTTCAGCACGGTCCCCCTCCTGATGGGAGGGTAGTGCCGTCAGGAATCGCAGGGGTCAGGAGTGCGATGCAGACTGCAGGGCCGAGCGGTACGGCCGTGCTGAAGGGAAGTGCTGTGCACTTGGTCTGCCAATCCGAAAGCAAGGAGGTGAACCGCAAGTCAGGACTTCCCTTGTGATACCTGCAAGATTGTCTCTGGAGGGTTTGCAGAAGAGAAGGCGAATGGAAAAAGCCACCAGGTCTTCTTGCCTTGCCCACCATAACTCTTGGATGTCCTCTTCTCATCAATGGTGGCACCTGACATGAAGGCGGACAGAGATTAGGAGTTGGAGCAGTGCATGAGGATGCATTTCTCAGGCTTGAAAGCAGATCTTGGCAGACTTTGGGGGAGTGCCATACGCAAACCGAGGGCAGCGAGACTTTCTGTCTGCATACCTAAGGCTTCCAAAGCCCAGTCACGCATCTGGATGGAGTCGTCAAGGGCCTTCTCAATTGCCGCCTGGGCCAACCGCAGAATTTCCTGGGAAAGAATTGCAAAGGGAGAGATGGCAGTGACCACCACCACACGCACGAACCGTTCTGCATAAAACCCTGGTCCTAGCACAGAGCCAAGGAGCACCTCCGTGTCACAAAACACAAGGCAAGACCTGTCAGAAAAGGTGCTGACTTTGAGAGTGCCAAGAGGACGCCGCAGGAGGGAGCCCAGAAAGGGAGCGAGGTCTCTCATCTACCGCCAGCACCCTTACCTCTCTCTTCTCCTCTTGGACACCATGGTCTTCAAGGACCTCGCTCACTGCCTGCACTATGTTCCCCTTTGCATCAGACACCTGAGCCACCGTCTCCTTGAGCTCCCGCATCTTCAGCTCCAGCCAAGCCTGTGAGTTCCTGGAGGCAAAGAGAAAGCAGGTCTTGTCCAGCAGCTGTCCAGCCTCTGCAGGCAGGCAGGCTCCCAACGCCACGCAGAGAAGGGTCCCGTGGGCCTGGGCCCCCCCCATCCCCCAGAGCCTTTCTGTCCTCTGGTTTACAAAGGGCTCCCTTCCACCACCGCGAGTAGTAGACGGGGAAGGTCAGGAGCCCTGGGCGTGAGGCGAGTGCGTGCAGGCAGCACGATGGCTCCACAGAGTGCGTTCCTTGGCGAGAAAGCACTCTTACCTCAGAGACTGCAGCTCCGCTTCCGGAAGCCCTGGCGCCTCCTGCAAGGTAAAGAGGGGGTGGGATGGACTCTGGAAGTAGCTCGTTTACTGCCAAAATTGACGCTTGGGAGAGACACTCCGCTGGAGCAAGCACGAGCAGCACTGCCAGGGCTTCCCCAAGGAGACTCCCCTAGGGAGAGCAGGCAGAATTTCCTGCTGCTTCAAGTCACTTTGGAGACACCGCGACCCAAAGGTTGGCCTCTTTGACCAGCCATGTTCAGCAGAGCATCTTTCGGGTCTCCGTCTGACCCCCGAGGCTATCCAAGAGGGATGCAGGCAGCAAAGGCACCTTCTGCCAAAGTGCTCCACACTTCAGCCTGCCATTCTGCCAAGGTCGCTCCAGGAGAACCGGCTCCATGTTGAACCCCATCAAGGCGCTGAGGAGTTTGGAGGACAAACAGACGTGCCCCTCCCCCCTGCCTCTGCCCCCCTCCCACCCCGCCTTTTCCGCCTCAGTGGTGACGGGCATAAAAATGAGCCCCGTGTTCCCAGGGGAGGCAGGAGGGCAGAAGCACAGCCTTTGCAGGCGTTGGCTTTCCCACAGCAAGAGGCACTTACCCACCGCACTCCCTTTCCCCACACCGTGGAGATCAAGCAGTAGACAACAGCTGTGGATCACATTGTCAAGAGATGGTTATTTTCCTCAGGAGCTGGTCGCTCTCCCCAGGACTGAGAGGACCGTTTTTGGTCAGGGGTACTCACCAGACAGGATGGGAAGCAGCAGGAACAGGAGCCTCAGGACCCGCCTGCCCTTCTGCTGGCTGTCACAGTGTCTAAAAGAGAGGGAACGCTATTGTCACCAAAGCCCAAGGTTGGGACACATATTTGCCAGGGGTCCCTTTAGGAGCTCACTTGCCACCAGGAGGAACCTGGTGCTCAGCACAGCTGCAAGCGCGAGGGCCCAAGGGCCTTTGGGAAGGTGTGGCCCGTTGAACACCGCCCCTGGGACACAAAGACCTCTGGCCTGACACGGGGAGGGGCAGCAGCATGGCCCCACTCAGCTCTCCCCAGAGAAGGGGCAGGGCCGTGCCCCCGGAGTGGGGTTGCTGGGCTGCCGGGCTGGAGGGCACTAGTGCAGACAGCCCCTATGCTCTGGGTCTGCCTGCTCTGCCGGGAAGCCAGGCAGCACACAAGGCTTCTGGCCGGATCCCTCCCTGCTTTCTGGGCCCCATTGCACCCACCTGCCCATCCTGGCTGAGATCCCTGCAATTGCAGCACACTGGCCAGGAGGAGGGAAAAGCCTGCTCTTCTCCCGAGACCCAGGCACCTCTTCTCCAGGCATCCGCTTGCTGCTGAAAGCGCTCTGCTTCGCACTGCTGCCCACCTCTGCAGCGTGGGGTTTTATGGCGGACAGCAGGTTATGACCTCACAAGAGCCGGCTGGTGATGCCCATGATGACCTCAGAGGGGCTGCCCAGGACGGGGTGGCTGTGCCACCCGGGAGGGAGACACCCTGCGGGTTAGCCCCCACCCACACCCGCAGCTCGCAGAGACAAGGGGTCCAGAAGCACGTGGGAGCACAGAGAGCGAGCGGCACCTCCTTTGGCTGCCCCGGCAAGCTGCTGTGCCGTTACACACCTCCTCCTGCGCCGGGCGGTGGCATGCCCTGTGCTCCGGGCTTCTACTGGGGCCCCCAGAGCTGGTTGCAGAACTCCAGGTGGGGTCTCACGAGAGCGGAGGAGAGCGAGAGAGTCCCCTCCCTGGACCTGCTGGTCACGCTTCTTTGCATGCAGCCCAGGATACAGGAAAGATGGTCAGGGACTGTTTATCAGGGAGTGTAGCAACAGGACAAGGGGTAATGGGTTTAAGTTGAAGGAGGGTCGATTTAGATTAGATGTTAGAAAGAAATTCTTTACTGTTAGAGTGGTGAGGTACTGGAACAAAGAGGTTGTGGGTGCCCCATCCCTGGAAGTGTTTAAGACCAGGTTGGATGAGGCTTTGGGCAATGTGGTCTAGTGGAGGGTGTCCCTGCCCACAGCAGGGGGGTTGGAACTAGATGATCTTTAAGGTCCCTTCCAACCCAAACCATTCTATGATTTTATGATTCTATGATACGGTTGGCTTTCTGGGCTGCGAGCGCAAGAGAATTGACCAGGGCCAGTTCTGCCCCTCCTGGTACGACCCCAAGCTCTTCTACCGCCTGCTGTCGCATGCGCTGTCTGAGGAGACCTACAGCGCCCTGGCGTATGCACTGGGAAAGATCCTCCCCGTGGCCAGTGAGGGGCTGCTGCCCTTTTGACAGCCCCTGCCAATAAAGCCTTTTCTATCTCCGCCTCCATGTGCACACCTCGGGTGCGTGCGTTGGGGCGCAGGGAGAGGGTCTTGCCCTGCGTGCCGCTCCGCGCAGCCTCTCCAGGCCAGGCCCAGTCTCATCTGCAAGGCACTGGGCACCGCCACCCTGCCTGCCGCAAGCCAGGTCCCTGCGTGCCAGCCTCACCTGGCCTCCCTCCCTCCCTCCCTCCCTCCCTCTGTCGCCGCAGTATTTATGACGCTGTAGAATCGGGTGGAACCACCGTCTTCTCAGGCCACGGTCGTTTTCTTACTCCACCTTTTCGGCAACCATTTAGCAATGTGCAGGCCACCCCGGTAAGCGTGTCTGAGGCTACTCAGGCTCCAGCAGCCGGGGACTCATTTACACCGAGGCCGGCAAACACGCTCACCCACAGACCCCTAGACCCTTCCAAGCCCCCTCCCTTCCTCCCTCCCCAATGCTCCCCACGACCCCCACAGCCACCCTCCCACACCACAGCCCCACAGCCCCTGCCCTTCTCCCTCCCCACAGCCCCACGGCCCACGTCTCCTGCCTCCCCAGGCTCCCATCCCTGGTGGCACCACAGCCCAGCAGGCCCCTGTCCCCATTGTCGTGGTTTTACCCCAGCCGGCAGCTAAGCACCACGCGGCCGCTCGCTCGCTCGCTCGCTCCCCCCACCCCCCCCCCCCGGTGCGATGGAGGAGAGAGTCGGAAGAGTGACAGTGAGAAAACTCATGGGTTGAGATAAAGACACTTTAATAAGGAAAGCAAAAGCCGTGCGTTCATCTTACAGAAACACAGGTGGTGTGTTGCGTGGAGCTCCTGGGCACCAAAGCAGCTCAGGTCAGGTCCACTGCTGCACTTGCACTGCTTCTTGTAAGGCTTGTCCTCCGTTGGTTCAGGTAGTTCCTGCTACGGTAATTCCTCTAACACGCAACTCAAATCATGCGCTACAACCATTTAAAAGCATTTCCATTACAGTCTCCACCCCTGGTCCCTCTGGGCCAGACCATCGGGTCTAACATTGCGATGAACTCCTCCCCTTGCCCCTGCTCCGGCTTGGACTTATCCACAGGCTGCAGTCCCTTAGGGGTGCACCTGCTCCAAGTGGAGCCTGACCTATGAGCCACAGTCTCTCCAGGGCTATACCTGCTGCGGCATAGACTTATCCACAGTCACAGTCGCTTCGAGGTGCACCTGCTCCAGCATGGCCTTACCCACAGCCACAGTCACTGCAGTCCCTTCAGAAATAAACCTGCCCTGTGGCGGGCACACGCTTTGAGGTGTTCCAGCATGACCCCACGCACAGCCACCGATGCTTCAAGGTGTACCTGCTGCAGCATGGACTTATCCACTGCGTGCAGCCGCTTGAGGGGCCAGAGCTGAAGCACGTGGGTCACTGCCTGCCTGCCTGCCTGCCTGCTGCATGCCCCCACCCCTTCCTCCTGGCGTCCCCCCGCCTGCCGGCAACCGTGGCTCTCTGAGCACAGGAGAGACCGCATTCCGCTTGGGAGTCTGCAAGCATGGTGTCTGCCCGGGCTAGAGCAGAGGGATAGTCTTCCTTTTTCCCCTTCCCGGGCTGTAGCTTGGGGGCTGGATGCTTGAGCTCTGTGCTGGAGCCCACGCGGAGTGGCCGTCCGTGCACATCTGTGGTGCACACCCGTGGTGCACACGCCTGCGTGTGAGTGTCTGCGTGTGCCTGGTGGGAGGCCGCGCGCAGCCTGGCTCATGCCTGGTGCTGGGGCGGGGAGCTGTGAGAGCCGGATGGTCAAGGAACAGGCAAACCCCACGGGGAGACGCCGACAGGCAGCACCCGCAGTCGCTCCCGCCCGCATGCTAAGAGTGGGTGCTGAGAGTGACGCCCTGTTTCCCCGTGGCGGCGGCTGGGCCCCGCCTCAGCTCTTGGCGCCAGCCCCAGGGAGGTGACGGCCATGTCACAGTGGGCAGCGGTGGCCGTGTCACTGCAATGTCACTGTGCCTTTGTGAGACGGGCGCCCTGGCAGGTAGAAAGGGAGCTGCTCCCAGAGGCGGGGGAGCATTTGGAGGAGAACCCAACCTCGGTGCTACTGGGCAGGGGTTTGGAGAGCAGTCACCAACGACCTGTCCTGTGTCCGCCGTGCAGCGGAAGGTGCCCGACGGAGAAGAGGAGGTGAGGGCCGAGTACGCCCACGGTCCCCGCAGCCCTTGGCTGGGGGTCTGTGTGTGTCTGCCAGCGGCAGGGGGAAGGCAGCTGCCTGGACCGAGGCACGTGTGCTGCTGGGGCTGGTAAGGGGGGGACCAAGAGGAAGGGGATCTCGGGGGTGGGGAGCGTATTGAGCTCACAGGGTGGGATGTGGATGCTGGAGGTGGCGTGGCAGAGGCCCCAGGGCAGGAGGGGCCCCGTGAGCGCCCGGCAGAGCAGGGCAGGGGAAGCTCCTTCTCTCCTCAGCCCCCCACCACCTCCTGCCACGTGCTCGGCACCCAGCTGGCGCAGGCCGAGCCGAGCACGCAACTAGTGCACGTGCGTGCACAGGACCGCTGGCTGTGGGGGCTGCGGGCGCGCGAGCGCAGGCGGCTGACGGTGCTCCTCTCTGGGGGGAGGCTCCCGTGGCAGCCCTGGGCATCCCTGAGTGAGCATCTGCGTGGCCGTGTCCTGCGCGTGAGAGAGCGTGTGCGCGCCTGTACTCGGGGACTGTCCCCGCCAGTGTGCGTGCCTGACAGTGCCCGCGCCCGTGCCCCTCACACCCTGCTGGCTCCCGCCGCGCAGGTGCAGCCATGCTGGCAGAAGCGGTGAAGGAAGACCTCCGCATGCTCCGGGAGCGCCTGGCCCAGTGTTCTGCGGAGTCCGTAAGGCACAAGGAGCTGCTGCGGTGTCTGGTAGGTGTGGAGCGTTCCCCTTGCCCCCCGGGGCTGGGGCTGCGAGAGCTGAGCCCCTGACCCCTCCTTTGCCCACGCAGGGGAAGAAGCAGCAGGAGCTGAGGGAAGCCATGGAGGAGCTCAGGAGAGAGGTCAGTGTCCCCTCCTGCGCCCATGTCGGCCAGCAGCGGCGGCTGGGGCTGTGTCAGGGGCTCATTGCCTGTGTCCGGCTCCTCTTCCCAGAACTGTGATGTGGCGCGGTGTTTCCGAAACAACCGCCAGGAGCTCCAGGAGCTGGAGGGGCTGGTGGCCCAGACAAAGGTGAGTTCACAGAATCCCAGACGGCTTGAGGTTGGAAGGCACCTCTGGAGATCATCTTGTCTCGTGCACTTGCCCCTGCTCGAGCAGGGTCACCGAGAGCCAGGCGCTCGGGACCATGTCCAGGTGTGGACCACGTCCAGAGTTGGGCCTGGGGGTCCCTCTGTCTGCCCGCAGTGCCGGCAGGGCTGGGAAGGAGAGGGGACGCGAGGGCCAAGGCAGTGCCCGAAGGGAGCCGGGAGGGGATAAGGCGGAGGGCAGTGCGCTCGTGGGAGTGTGCCGGTGCCCTGACGGCTGCTCCTCTTCCCCTCCTCTCCCGCAGGAGCACTTTCAGATGGAGAACGGGGAGGCAGGCGTGAGCGTGGAAGAGGCGCAGAAGGTAGAGGGGAGAAGGAGGCCCGTCCTGACAGGGTCAGGGAGGGGGGTGCCAGTGCTGGGGCCGTGCAGCCCAGCAGCCGCAGCAGTGGTGTGGCTGGGGAGGACCTTTCCTTTGGGCCTCGATGGCATCCGTGATGGAGGGCTGGGGCCTCTGGATTGGGAGGGGGGTGCCGGGTAGTCTGGCGGTGGGCCCTCGCCGGTGCCACGGGGGTCCTCGTCCAGCCCCTGCCCCTCCTGGAGAGGTTCCTGTTCCCCTTTCTCTCGCAGGCAGACCTCTTTCAGGGAACGGCAGGAGGAGGCACAGCAGTGCCGGAGCTTTTCAAGGTCTGTGAACCAGATCCATCAGTCCCTCGGGGAGTGTCCAGAGCTGCTGGGCAATGGCGCTACTCCCAGGACAGCCGGGTGCCTGCCACCCTGGCCCTGGCCTGACTTCCCCATGCCCTGGGTGGGGACTGACTGGGGATGCCCTTTCCACCACGGCTCCCTGCAATGTGTCCCGCTTGCCTTGCAGACGGACCAGTGGTCAGAGCTGACAAAAGCTCTGCAGGAGCAAGTTGAGGTCAAGAAGGTACTGTGGCCAGGAGGGATGGGGGCTCGACACGTTTGTGAGGTTAAAGCCCCCTCAGAGCGAGCGTGGCATGGACTCTTGACTGGGCCCTTTGCTTTTCCAGCTGCTCAGGAACAAGCTCCAGCACCTCCAGGAGAGACAGGAATGCCTGCGAGAGCCAAGAGCTTTGTGAGTGGCAACGAGTCCCTGACTGAAACCTGTGGCAGCGGGACGGGGGGGTGCTGAGCAGCTGAGGCTGGGCAGCACCCCGGCTCCCTGTTGGCCACCACCCGGGGGGTCGCCATGCCGGCCGAGGTCTCTTCTCACAGCCCAGAACCCCATGGTTTCCGTAGCAGGGGGAAGAAGGTGCAGGCAGAACCACCAGAGGAGTCGCTGCTGCAGGAGATGGTGGCCGTGCAGCTGGTAGGACAGACAAGCCCGCTGTGGGCCTTGGGGAGGGAAGGGTCTGCTCTGTGCCCGAGGAACATGAGGGCACTGGTCTCAGCGGGGACGAGGGAGGGGCTCTGAGCCCCCAAACCTCGGCCCCCTCGCACACCCCAACACATGTCCCTGCTGTGCCTTGGCCTGTAGGAGGAGCAGCTGGCGTCAAGGAGGCATGGCATCACTTCTTGGCTGAGGTGAGTTGCCGGGGGGGGGGGGCTCGCGGTGCCGTGGCTCTTCGTAGGCAGTGGGGTGCCCGTGCCAGTGGTCCCAAGGGCATTAGGCAGCTTGGGACTTCTCCGGGATGAAATGTTTCAGTATGTCTTTTCTTCCTAGCTTGGGGGGCGCGTAAGGGGGGCATTTGGGGGCCCACTGGGGAGACGGACAGTAGAGCTGGGAGAGGTGCCCGGGCCCCTCACTCCAGTCCTGAGCGGGGAGTGCTGTGCCCGGCACGGTGCATGGTCCCACGGTGGCATTTGAAGAGGGTGTTTGGAAAGAGCGGAGGCAAATTGGGCCCCTGCTCTGCCTGACCCCTCTCCTGTCCCCCAGGAGACTTCTTCTGTTCCTCGCCTTCCTCCAGATCGCCATCCTCATCGTGGTTGTGCTGAAGGGAGACATCCTTGACTGGGTCCTGCCACCAAAGCTGGCGGCCGCCTTTGGGAGCCGCCCAGCGAGGTCCCAGCTCTTCTGAGATAAAGCAGGAAAGAGAATAAAGCAGCCTGTGACTGTAGAACAAGGGTGCGACCTTGTCAATGAATGTCCGCTGACGGGTCGGAGGGAGGTGGCTGCTGCTTTCCCTTCTGCCTGTGCACACCCCGCGATGGCTCTGCCTCAGACCTGGCTCTTGCCCGATTTGGAGGCAGGAATATCCCTTTGGTCGGTGTGGGTCAGCGTTCCTGGCTACATCCCCTCCCAAGATCTTGCCCATCCACAGTCTAGTGGGGAGGGTGGGGGGTGGAGGGGTGGGGGGGGAATGTGGGAGAGACAGCCTTGATGCTGTGCTAGCACTGCTCAGTAGTAGCCAAAACACTGGTGTGTTATCAACACCTTGCTAGCTACCAACACAAAGCACAGCACCGTGAGAGATGCTTTGGGGAAAATTAACTCCCTCTCAGTCAGATCCAACACAGCAGGGGGTGTGGAGGCAGGCAGTTGCCGTGGGTGTCTGTGGCTGAGGCAGTGTCTGAAGCGGTTTGGGGCAGTTGTGGGGTATTTGATCATAAACAGCTAATAGCTGAGGAGAGCTGGGGTGCCCAGGGATGACCCCGGAATCATAGAACCATAGAATCTTCAAGGTTGGCAAAGACCTCTAAGGTCATCAAGTCCAACCGTCAACCCAACAGCACCATGTCTACTAAACCATGTCCCAAAGTGCCACGTCTACAGGTTTTCTGAACACCTCCAGGGTCAGGGATGGTGACTCCACCACCTCTCTGGGCAGCCTGTTCCAATGCCTGACCACTCTTTCGGTGAAGAAATTTTTCCTCATATCCAAGCTAAATCTCCTCTGATGCAACTTGAGACCATTCCCTCTTGTCCTTTCGCTAGTCACCTGGGAGAAGAGACCAACACCCACCCGGCTACAACCTCCTTTGAGATAGATGTAGAGAGCGATAAGGTCTCCCCTCAGCCTCCTCTGCTCCAGGCTAAAGAACCCCAGTTCCCTCAGCCGCTCCCATCAGACTTGTGCTCCAGTCCCTTCAGTGCTCCCACGAATATTTTGGGATTGGATTTATTGAAAGGGAACTCCTGGACAGACTCGGCAGGGAGGCAGTGGAAGTTCGGGTCTCCGGCAACCCTGATGAGGCGTTTGCAGGCTGCTCCTACCCTCCCCCCCCCCCCCGCCTCTAAAATCGTGAATGTGAAACCCTGTCCCTTACCGCTGGCAGCGAGGGAGGGAATCGCTCCGGTGATAAGAGAGCTGCAGGAGCAGGGGCTAATTATTCCAACTCACTCCCCTTATAACTCCCCAGCGTGGCCAGTTCGCAAACCGAATGGGAAGTGGCGGCTAACGATCGATTATCGATGCTTAAACGCCGGCACCAGTCCTCTGACAGCGGCCGTGCCTAATATGGCCGAACCGATTGGCACCATACAGGAACAGTCCCATAAAATGTCAGCCACCATTGATGCAAAAGACATGGTTTTCATGGTTCCTCTACAGGAAGGTGATAGAGCTAGATTTGCATTTACATGGGAAGGTATACAATATACCTTTACTCGTTTGCCCCAAGGATATCGGCACTCGCCTACCTTGGCGCACCACGCCCTGGCCCAAGCACTGTCAGAAATCATCCCTGAGGAGGGAGTTAAAACCTACCAATACATCGATGATATATTGGTGGGGGGGTCCGATGCCACTGCGGTGGGACAAACCCAAAAGAAAACGATCACTCACCTGGAAAGTTTAGAACTTCAGGTTCCAGCAGAAAAGATACAACTCCCCTCCCCCCGAGGTGAAGTTCCTAGGTATATGGTGGAAAGGAGGAGCGATTTCTATTCCCCCCGAAACCTTGGCTACTTTAGAACAGATAAAAATCCCAGGGGACAAAAAAAGGAACTGCAACATATCCTAGGCTTGCTGGTATTCTGGAGGAAACAGATGCCGGATTTTTCTGTCACAGCTCGTCCCCTGTAGGATTTAACGCGCAAAAAAGCTACCTGGGATTGGACTCCTACTCATGAGGAAGCCCTGAAATTACTAGTGTTTGAAGCAGGAACATATCAAGCTTTGGGTCCACTACACCCGACAGATGCGCTCCAAATTGAATGGGGTTTTGCAATTCATGGGGCATCTATACACGTGTGGCAGCGTGGGCCGGAGGGTCCGACCCGCCCCATTGCGTTTCATTCACGCGGCTTGAAAGATGCAGAAAAGCGATACTCGGTCTGGGAAAAGGGTCTTTTTGTGGTGAGTCTAGCCTTGCAGGAGGCTGAAAGAATGATACGGCAACAATCCATAATCCTGCGCGGGCCCTTTAAGGTCCTAAACCCCGTACTGGCAGGCACCCCACCCCCTGTGGCAGTTGCCCAGTGGGAAAGGGTCAGGAAGCGGTATGCCCAGCTAGAGCCTTACAGTCACGCTTAGCCAGTGGAGGAGGGAGCACCCAAAATGCTCCAAATAACACAGGAAAAATCATCCACGCCCTGATGAGGAAACCCCTTCTTCCTACATAAAGGAAGCCCCCTCATTGGAATGCCACCTGAAAAATGTGTGCTTTACTGAGGCCTCTTGGAGGAGGGAGGGGAAAGTATGGAAATACCGAGCAGCTGCTCTGCACGTTGATTCTGGGGAGCCAATTGCAACAGAAGGAGAAGGGAGCGCTCAGGTGGGGGAACTGAGAGCAGTTTGGAGTGTGGTAATGAGAGAGACAGGCAGGATGGAACCCGTACACATCTCCACTGATCCTTGTGCCGTAGTCAAGGGATGCACCGAGTGGCTCTCCTTTTGGGAACAAAAGCAGTGGGAAGTAAACCGGGTGCCCGTATGGCAGAGGAAAAAGTGGGAGGAGATATTAAATGTGGCCAAGCAAAAGCCCGTATTGGTGGGGTGGGTAGCCGCCCACCAAGGGGGGGATCACCCAGCGCGCATTCCGAACAATCAGGTGGACTCGCTCACCCGCCTGGCTGTGCTGGCGGAAGAGAGAGAAGAGGAGAAATGGGAACGCTTATTGGAGTGGCTACACGTGATACGTGGTCACTCGGGAGTCAAAGATCTTCTTAAGGAGGCTGGGAGCAGAGGATGGCCTGCTCCCCGAAAACTCCGTAGCACAGTAATTTCTGCCTGCGGCCTATGCCGGACCAGACTGGAAAAGCACCCCTGACAAGATCCTCCACTCCGTCTGAGGGATGGGAAAGGACTATGGGAAACCTGGCAGGTCGATTACATAGGGCCTTTCAAGAAATCAGAAGGGAAACAGTATGTGCTTGTTGGGGTGGAAGTAATATCGGGACTTGTTCAGGCCGAAGCAGTAGCACGGGCGACTGGGGAAAATACAGTCAAAGGGTTAAAGTTGCGGTTTAGCTTTTTACCTAAACCTAAATCGATTCAATCAGACAACGGCAGCCACTTTACTGCCGGGGTGGTCCAGGCGTGGGCAAAAACCGAGGGAATACAGTGGACATTCCATACCCCCTACTATCCCCAAGCTAACAGGAGAGATAGTAGAAAGGACCAATGGACTCCTAAAAGGCATCCTCAGGCCTCGTGGCCCTGGGTGGTCCGCAAGACTCCCGCATGCCATTGCCAGAGTAAATGGTCGATGGGGGATAAATGGATGCCCTGAACTCACTGCTTTCTGTCCAACACCCCCCTCCTTGCTCCCTGGAAAGAGGGAGAAAAAGGACCCTGTAAAACCCTTACACTCTCCAGGACGACCTGTTCTGGTGGACCTCCCAACAGCGGGGGAGGTGCCTCTGACCCTTAAAACTCCACTGAACACCTATTCATGGATAGCTGCTGATGCCCATGGAAAGGAACGCGAGATTAATACCGGGTGGATTGTCCCATCCTTTTAACCACCGATTTGAAAGAATCGGGATCTTTTCCTCTGTTCTTTCTTACAGGCGTAACTACCAGAAACATCCTCCACCGCAGAAAGTCGAAGCTGGTGCTATTTTGGGGAATTTGTACTCGTAATCTGTGTGATACAGAGAGATACATAGCCAAACCATGACTGTCAATTCTGCTCAACACCGGCAATTGTGGGTCTGGTCCTATGTTCTTTGTCTCTCCCTATGTGTTAGAGGAATCCAAGCCAAAATACCCCACGTCTGGCTTGGGAATTAGTTCAAGGTTTTGTTAGAATGTGGGCTTACCAAACTAAAGGTCTGTGGCTTACTTTACCTAGATCAGCCGAAGAAGGTTTAAGGTTTTTTATGTCACCTGTAAATCTGTCGTTTAGCTTTAATATGACTGATGCCACGTCTGTAACGTTCCTGTCACCCCGCTGGACCGTCAGGAATAACGGGCTGTATTTTCGACAACAGCCAATGATAAGGTCTGATATATATATGACGTTTGGAGTAAACCTCCAAAACAAGCCAAAAAAATGCAAAGTTATATTCAACAGTGGTGTGTAAAGCTACTAGACCATCATTTAATGTCTCTATTCCTTCTCCGATAGATAGATCAAACTCCTTATTTGCTGGCGCCAAAGGGAACACACCTGCTGGAAATGTCACTTTCAAAAACTCACCAAGAAAACCTCCTGTTGTTATTATCCATGGGATCCTCTGTTTGATCCATTGGCAAAACCTGCTTTCTGTGAAGCAAACTGTTCTACTCGATGGGACCCACAATGGTGTATCCTACTCCCGAATAAGACTCATATGACCTCTTGAGATAGAAATAATTTGATGTGGGCTTGGTCAGGAAACAAAGTGGGAGAAGTTTTTATAGAGCCCAAATTTGATCCACCTATCAGGGAAGTTGAAAACCCCTTTTTAATTGTTCTGAGAGAACCACTTGTGATTCGGGACCAGGAGATCCTCCTGAAACTTGGTTTATTGATAGTCTCAGAACTCTAATTCGAGATATGTGCACGTGCTGGGGATATCCTTCAAAGGGATGGCGAAATAGCGACAAAACTTGTAATACCACTCTTCCCAGAAGTCGCAATTTTTTTAAACAAGAACGGCGTGGAGTACCCTTTACTCATTATCCCCTACAAGGGACGCCTTTAAACACCAAACCTATTATATGTGCTATCAATTATATGGATCAATATACCTGTAAAACTAGCATATGTCCAGCCCCACTGGGACTAGCATGGGGGTGCTCCAATGGAAAATTTTACTCTCACTTAACACGGGAATATCACGCCGGCCTGAGCTGTGGATTAGCTATCCCTTCTTTGTGTCCATCTCGTGTTTTTCATCTTATAGCACCTTCCCGGCGATCGCGTGGAGAAGCGGAAGTAATCCAAAGGCTCGTCCCGATGGGGCGATTAATGGAGTCCAAACTCCCAGTTATTATACTGCTGCACAACTAACTGCGTTAATGTTTGAGAATATTTTTACCCCTTATGTAACCTTGAAACGACACCAGTTTGTCCTAGAAAATATTACCTGGCAGGTACGTCTTTTAAGTAACTGGACACGATATGCTTTTGGAGCATTAAACTTACAGGTCCAACAGGTATCAAAGATAACCCTTCAGAATCGTCTAGCGCAGTTCTTCAGTTTCAAACACAGCCCCACCTCCGGTTCTCCGAACCCTTGCCGAGTCTGAAGCGTTCACGTCCACAGGCCTGGCTCTGACAGCTCTGGGCAAGCTCTGCTTACAGCTCTTTATGAATTCTGACAGCACATCAATGTAGCCAAAGGTGGTGTGGGCTGTAAAAACAGCTCCACACCTGGGTTTGGAGCATCCCACTCCACGACAGAGGATTTGGCTTAGTAACAAAACGGTGAACCTTACCCTGCTTTAGCAGCTTCTTTAAGGCTGGTTCTTAAACCAGCTCTTTTTCCCCGTCAGTCTCTAATTTCTGAGACTCGCGCTTGCTCATTCTTTCTGTCAAAGACTTATTTTAACATCAAAATTATCAGAATGGGATAGTTTCACTTGCATCATGATTTGCTTGAAGAAATTCCGGGCTGGTAAATACCGGGTTTGGCTTCACTCACACTGCCCTAAGCACTGCCCCAACGCAGTCACACGATCCCAGAAGGTACAAGACTTCACGTGCTTCCATTAAAAAACACAAGAGCAAATATGCCCTGCAACAGTTCTGAGTGGCCTCATTATCTTTACACCTTCCCAAAAGGTTTAGTTCTGGCATTGTTGCCAAAAGAGTCGTCACTGTGCTTCTCACAACTCGCACCTTCTTTAGCAAATGCTGCTGCAGGATCTGTCGCAGCCTCTAGGGGAAGGTCCCTTTTGCTTTGATGCGTCCCGGGAAGATGCTCCTGAAGAGCTGAGTGAAGTAACCCAGCGGGAAATCAAAATTCTTAGACACAGTGTCAGGGTCTTTGGCCATGCAGAAACCATGAGTGATGCTTCACAGTGATGCTTGAACGTAATGTTAAAACTCCTCTGAGCGTACAAACTCTCTCTCTCTCTCCTCTTATGTGTACACTCCTTTATACAGACTCTTCCTGTATTCCATTCAACTCTACATTGTCACTTTCTGACTGACTCTGATTTTGAAAAGAAGTAATAGAAGCATCCGTTCCCTGCTGGGAGACATTTTTGTTTGCTAAGATAAGTTTTCTTCCCTGTGTACCTTCTCTTCAGGATAGAAGAGGGTAACTCTCTTGCCCCCTGACTATTCAGATGATCTCTAAAAAGGTAGATTCGTTAAAGGGTGGTTGACTGTTGTCGACAATGAAATGCATGTCTAAATCCCATGTAGATGGTTTCTCCACTGCACTTAACGGGAGATTAAATATAGGCAGCAGAGAGAGACCTTTCCCATTTAGTCTTGGCACAAGTAGACTAAAATACACTTTCTTTTCCCATTTCTTAACCTACCTCCTTTTGACGAACATTTGCACCCATGTCAGCTCTTGCAGAGGTTTCCTAAATGCGCCTCGTTTATCTTCGCCTCATGTAAAGGCAATTACGACTAAGCGTGGTGGGTTGACCTGGCTGGACAGCAGGTGCCACCCAAAGCCGCTCTATCACTCCCCCTCCTCGGCGGGACAGGGGAGAGAAAACATAGCAAAAGGCTCGTGGGTCGAGATAAGGGCAGGAGATCAGTCAGCAATTACTGTCACGGGCAAAACAGACTGAGCTTGGGAAAATTAATTTATTACTCATTGAACCAGAGTCGAGTAATGAGAAGCAAAACCAAATCTTAAAAACACTTTCCCCCCACCCCTCCTTCTTCCCGGACTAAACTTCACTCCTAATTTTCTCTGCCTCGTCCCCCGAGCAGTGCAGGGGGACGACGAATGGGGGTGCCGTCAGTTCATCACACGTTGTGTCTGCCCCTCCTTCCATAGGCTGAAATGGGCAAGATCTTGGGAGGGGATGTAGCCAGGAACGCTGACCCACACCGACCAAAGGGATATTCCTGCCTCCAAATCGGGCAAGAGCCAGGTCTGAGGCAGAGCCATGGCGGGGTGTGCACAGGCAGAAGGGAAAGCAGCAGCCACCTCCCTCCGACCCATCAGCTGACATTCATTGACAAGGTCGCACACTTGTTCTACAATCAGTAGAACAATCAGGGTGTTCTACACCGAGGCTGGCAAATTCTCTCACCCACAGACCCCTAGACCCTTCCAAGCCCCCTCCCTTCCTCCCTCCTCACTGCTCCCCACAACCCCCACAACCACAGCTCAATGCCGCTGCCCATGGTGTCTCCTTGCCATCAGCCAGGACTTGGAGGCAGCCAGCCTTGCACTTGGTGTCAGGCTACTGGTAGGGATTGGGGACCCTGGGTGCACGTTGGGGCTGGTCTGGGGCTCCGGGTCTGGTGGTTTGCGTACCAGGCCCACCGCCTTCCCTCTTTGGCCCAGTGAGTGGAAACTCTGGATGGCCTTCAACAGGTGCGCCCTCAGGTTGGTGTGGGGCACTGTCAGCCCCGTCGCATTTTGGCCTGGACCTTTTGTGCAGCAGCTTGTCCTGGGGTTGCATGTTGTGGGGATGCATGCTCCATGCCTTCTCAATCAGCAGCGGGCAGGGTGGCAGGCAGGCAGTGGGCACAGGGTGCTTTGCCCCCCCCCCCCCCAGCATCCCCAGGGCATCTGGGGCACTCGAGCACCAAAGTGGGCACAATGGTGTGCTCAGATACCCTGCGCTTGCTGCAACCTGCATGTTGACCACTGCTGCCCGCCTGCTGTCCCCCCTTCCACCCACCGCTGTGCGGTGCCTTTCTAGCTTCTCTCCTCCCACAGGGTTTTGAATGTTTTGCCACCGAGCACACCACTATCTTCTCCTTCCTGAGTGGCATGTTGTCCCACGGTGAGGTCTCTTTAAGTCCTGGGGGTGCAAGCTGGCGCGGGGCGCTTGGCCTATTTGCTGCCTGCCTTGCCTGATCTGGGCACCACCCGCCATAAGAAAACACCTGGTGGCAGCGGCAAGCAGGTCAAAAAGTCCTGGGGCTGTTTCCACAGAGCCTCTTCCACCATTTGGGCCATGCAGGGCAGATGACGCTAGGGGGCAGCGAGGGGGCTGGCCAGGGGACTCAGCAGTGGGATCTGGAGGGCTCAGCAGGGGACTCTCTGGAGGACTCCTGGGGGACCCTTCTGAGACTTACCCTCTAGGCAACCCTTCAGTGGACTCTCTATAGGGCTGTCCTTTGAAGTCTCCATAGGAGCGTCTCCTGAGAAAGCTCCCCAGGAATCTCTGGCAGCCGGGTGAGGAGGACCGCCTCCATCCTTGCCTGTTTCCTCTTGGGGTCTGGCAAGGAAGATGTTGCCACCCCCTGCCAGGAGGGGTCGGTGTCCTCCAGCATCGCTGCCGCCATTCAGTCCTTGGGACAATTGCCCTCTGCCTTGTACTCCAAGAAGTTGGGGAGCTGGTTGCAGAAGGCAGTGCTTCAGAAATGTCAGGGACATTGGCCATGTCGGGGACTATGATTAGTAATTGATAGTGTGGATGCATTAGTCAAGTCACCTTGTACGACTGAAGCATATAAGAACCCTGTGTAAAGGCACATTTAGGGTGCCCCAATTGGGCTGGGACATAGTCTCTCTCTGAGACCCCCCCGGAGCCCCGCACCCCCGCAAATTCAGTCCCTCATTTTCTGTAGAAAATGCACTCTCCAAAACTTTATCCAGCTTTGAAATAGAAGAGTCATTCACAGATGGTACCTCTACATAGTTATTAGAAATGTCCTTTTTAGCTTGGCATTTATCTGTAATATCTAGAGATGCAAGTTTTTAAAAATACATTCAGTGGCTGATTTTATAGAAGAAGCTTGTCCTAATTTCGCTCTCAGGAGATCCTTTGATGTACAAAGTATTTTCTTTTGAAATCAGTTCAGGTTCTTTTGATCTTCTTGGTTTGTCTTTGTCTCTACTGTCTTCAGACTCACACTGCCCAAGGAATGAATCTGCAGTGTCCAAGGATTTTTTCCTGACCTTGTGCTGACCATTGATTTTGGGATGTGTATTATCAGCTTTTGTTATAATACTTTCAGCAACTTCTTTGGTAGGAATAGCTTCAGAATCTGGCATGCTGTGACCAGTATCCCACCTAAGCTGAGATACCTCTGAGGTGCAAACTTCATGAGAACCATCTGCCAGGGCAGAGCCAGTGTTCTTGAGTCTCAACTATGGCCTGTTCAGGAATGTGAATACATTGTATTTACTCTAAACTCGAAGAGGGAAATCCTAACTATAAGCTAGCTTCTTTCATCCACCTCTCTACTTATGTATGTGTTTAAATACATACATTTGCCTTTCTGAGTGTGGGTGGCATATATCACTGGGCCCAAATATCTGTTTGTCTGTTTGTATGTGTTTGTCTTATGTTTTATGTTTATATATCTATACACTTTGATTTAAGATACCTTATAGTAAGTTAGTGTGAATCTTGTCATCTTCAAATCTGTAATTAAGTTACTGGTTTTATCATAATATAATATTACTAAATTACTTGTAAATCTTTAAAATTAGTCAGTCATTAAGGGCTGCCTCATACTATTAAGAAACTCTGAATTGACTAAATCGTAACTGTGTCAAACACCTTTCATTCGCGACAGCAAGTAAGACAATGATAAACTTGTATGAAATCTTGTTTTAATCAGAGTATACTCATTTGAGCTTATGTCCTCTGTCAAGCTGTTCAACTGGCTGTGAGAGATTCTAAGATTATTTCCTGAGGAACTGGCAGCAAAGCTATAGGCATCTACGATTAAAGCATAGAAGTTAACACACAAACTAACTACTATCTTTAGTAGAAAACTGCTGTTTGCAAGATTTCTACATTAGATGTTAAACAGGATCATTTTGAGTTCTATGCTCTATCCCCATTTTACACATCACCACACTCACCCTCCCCCCAAATATACTTTATGAAGCTTATGAAGTAGTATGTCAGCTGAACTTCTCTAAATTGACATCATCTCATCTTAAGATGAGGCTTTGGGCAACATGGTCTAGTGGAGGGTGTCCCTGCCCACAGTAGGGGGGAGTGGAACTAGATGATCTTTAAGGTCCCTTCCAACCCAAACCATTCTATGATTCTATGATTCTATGATTCTATGACATGTGCTCATATGTCAGCTCAGCTCTGCAAGTTATAATGGGATAATAGCACAAACTGTTATGATGAAATTTGTGGTGTGTGTTTTCTTGGTGTTTCACATTATAATGCTCCCCAATAGTGAATACAAAACTACAAACTGAATATTAGATAATGGTCTTCCTACAATCACTATCCTTTTCAGAGCAATAACTCATCCTTACACCATCTGTGGCCTTAATTTCTCCTCTTTCTTAATATATCCAGATACAGAGAACAGATATATAGCAATGTACACAAGTGCAGCAGTTTAAGGCCAAGCAGTGAAAGGTAATAAATGACATGGAGAATTTCAGGTTTGACAGAAATGAATTATACAAATAGTAATCTTTTCCTAGCACAGAATGAAAAACACTTGACAAGAAGAAGCATTTAATGACTGTAAATATTTTCTGAACACATTTGGTATTTGTTATTACCTGATCTAAAAAAGTACATAAGCTTGCTGATTGGGAACTGTTTTGCTATCAGAAAAGTCTATTGAGGCATCATTCATTTGATACCAAAGTCCATTACCAGCCCACAAATGAAAACAATGATATCTTTAGATGAGTTGCATGCTTTCCAAATGATATCGCAGGTAGAACACAAGAGAACAAAACATACCAAAACAATTCAAACAAAACATAGAATGCCACCTTTTCCCCTAAGAACAATGGCTACCAGTAACATTTTATTTTCTTTACAGCTCCTCTGGCCACCTTTATGCCTTCCGGCGGTTGGCCCAGCTCCTTTCCAGGGGATCGTGGGAAGGGCGGTGGATGGGGCCCAGGTATATGATGAGGCCCCTCACCAGGGCGCTCATTCTGCTGCTGTGCGCTTCTGGTGTCAGTGCTCTGCTGTTCCGTCAGTCAATGGCAGCTTTTGAGCTGGCTCAGCTCTCTGGGCAAATGTGTTTTTGACATTTGTGGAAGCAGAGGTGTCTGAAGTAAGAGCTTCAGGACTAATCAAGTTTAACCAGCATACAGTGTAGGAAGTACACTTGTATGCAGCTTTTTTTTGTTGGGTTGTATTGTGTGTGAGTTTTTTGTTTGGTGGTTTTTTTGGGGGTTTGGTTTTGGTTTTTTTTCCCCAGGTCAATAATTTTGTATTGAGTGTTCAGGTGTTTGCAAGATGATTTAATAATTTTTTTTTTTTTATTCTAGGTGCATTGTGTTTGACTGGAGTTCCTGACTTTATTGAAGATGGAACCTTGTTTTTTTCACCAGTTTTTCTGTATATTGTGTAAGCTGCTGATATTACCTCCCTTAATAGACCTGATGGTGAGATTATTTATCAGAGGTTAGGGTGAGCATCTCGTATGCATCTGTGTATGGAGTTTTAGCATTTTTCAAGAAAGCAGTAGGGATGTAAGGCATAGCATCTTTTGGGGTACAGGACAGCTCATTGTTTTTCCCAATCACCCATGGAGTACCGTGTTGTTACTAGAACCTTTGCAGCTTGTGGCAGGCTCTTCATAGATCATAAGTGTCAGGACTTTGCTTATTTTTGTGGGCCTGTAGCAGAGCCCAGAGTTTGCAGGGAAGATGGGAGTTGCCTGCAGAATGCAGGGCACAGCTCAGAAGAGCGGCTGACTCAGGGGGTTCGGGGGTGCAAATACAGGGAAGGAGCTGTCAGGAAGGAGTGGGATTCCTTCCCTGAGAGTTCAGGAGAAGAGGAGTTTCAAAAGTTTTGGCACTGCGGGATGGCTGGGAAAGGGAGAGGGTTCATCAGCCTTTCTCAGGTTTGTTTTGCAGTTGGATTTGGTTGTTGATGAGGTCTGTTCTGTTTTAGCTTCTCCATAGCTGATGGGAGGTAACAACACTCATGAGAGAGCCAGTGTAAACCATCTGGCCCTCTGCATCACAGTGTGCAGGCCTGAACGTCAGAAGAGTCTCATCTCATAAAGCATGAGGTACATTAAAATACACCCTCCTGAACTCTGAGGTCTCTGCTTCTCTGTGCCTTTTACTTTCTTCATTCCCTGACTTAATTTTGTATTCATAGCTTTGCTGTCCATCTAGATGTCACAGTCATTGTTAGAGACATCGGCTAGGCACTTAGTTCCAGCACAGGTTTGTGCTCTGGAGTTTCTTGGAGAAGAGGATATGTATTATTTGTGCTCCTAACAATCTCCAGCCAGGGATCTTTCTTTTATTGCAGTCCCAGGCCCGCAAGATTTTTCTCTATTCCAGTTTTACCTTTTTCCTTAAGTGTGCAATGAGGTTTGCTCTAGTATCAGTCACGGCAGTTTTTGTTCTTGTTCTTGTTGATGTGTTGTGTTTTAAGAACGAGTTTCTGTAGTCTTAAGGTGTCATTTTTAGATCTTTGAGTCACCATGTCACAATTACTGTGTTTTTTTCATAGGCTGATATTTTGGGTTTGCATGGCAAGGTTTTGGTAGCGGGGGGGGGGGGTCTATAGGGGTGGCTTCTGTGAGAAGCTGCTAGAAGCTTTCCCTGTGTCTGATAGAGCCAATGCCAGCCGGCTCTAAGATGGACCCACCGCTGGCCAAGGCCGAGCCAATCAGCACCTCTGTGATAACATATTTAAGAAGGAAAACAAAACAGTTAGAGAGAGCTTTTGCAGCTGGAGAGAGGAGTGAGAAGATGTCAGAAACTCTGCAGACACCCAGGTCAGTGCAGCAGGAGGGGGAGGAGGTGCTCCAGGCACCAGAGCAGAGATCCCCCTGCAGCCCGTGGTGAAAACCATGGTGAAGCAGGCTGTCCCCCCTGCAGCCCATGGAGGAAGGATGAGGGGGTATAGAGCTTCCACCTGCAGCCTGTGGAGGACCCCACGCTGGAGCAGGTGAAGGCACCTGAAGGAGGCTGTGGCCCGTGGAAGCCCGTGCTGGAGCAAGCTCCTGGCAGGACCTGTGGACCCGTGGAGAGGGGAGCCCACGCCAGGGCAGGCTTGCTGGCAGGACTTGTGACCCTGTGGGGGATCCACGCTGGAGCAGTTTGCTCCTGAAGGTCTGCACGCCATGGAAGAGACCACACTGGAGCAGTTCATGAAGGACTGTGGCCCATGAGAGAGACTCACATTGGAGAAGTTCGTGAAGGACTGTCTCCCATGAGAGGGGACTCCATGTTGGAGCAGGGGAACGATGAGAGGAGTCCTCCCCCTGAGGATGAAGAAGCGGCAGAAACAACATGTGATGAACTGACCGTAACCCCCATTCCTCGCCCCCCTGTGCCGCTGAGGGGAAGGAGGTTGAAGCCAGGAGTGAAGTTGAGCCTGGGAAGATGGGAGGGGTGGGGGGAGGTGTTTTTTAAGATTTAATTTTATTTCTCATTCCTCTACTCTGTTTTGCTTAGTAATAAATTAGATTAATTTCCTCTCTAAGTTCAGTCTGTTTTGCTCGTGACGGTAATTAGTGAATGATCTCTCCCTGTCCTTATCTCGACCCACAAGCTTTTTGTTATACCTTTTCTCCCCTGTCTAGTGAATGAGGGGAGTGATACAGCGGCTCTGGTGGGCACCTGGCCCCCAGCCAGGGTCAACCCACCACAATGGCTGATGCCCCCATACCTGATGATCAAAAGGACCAGTTCCCACTGAGGACATGCGTAGGCCAACCTGTCATGGTGAAACTACCTTCTATTCGCATTGTACCCATGACCCTGGCAAAAACAAGAGGCTTATATGCCTGGGAAGCCCTAATGGGAGAGGAAAGACCCACCGTATTAGTACTCGGTGGATAATCCCTGATTTTTACCCTGAAACCCGGTTCAAAGAACCGAGGCTCGATTTTTTTTGTGCTTTCCTACAGGACAATGAAGAGGAGGGCTCTTTTTGCTGCTGCTCCTACTAGCAATAGTAACACTCTCTGATGCGGACGAGCGAAGACCTGGATGATAACATGGTAGCGAAAATGATGATAGGGTTTGCCTGAATGATG
>NW_026561905.1:0-49386 GCF_028858705.1 Grus americana
AAAAAAAAAAAAAAAAGGCAAATAAAACCCCACAACTTTGGAAGACTCTTTTCCCACTGCCTGAGCAAAATATCGCTCGGGGGCAGGTCGCGAGCAGGTGGGAAACGCCACGGTCGTTTAGCACTCATGGAAACGAGGGAGGGGACATCCAAGCTGCTGGAGAGTTTGGCCTTCAAGGTCAAGTTTCCCAGCTTGACCAAGCGGTGGCAAATACTGCTTAGCGCTCCGGGAAAGCCATTTTGGGAAATGAGTGTGGAGACTGCTGCCGGCCACCATCTTCTACCTACTCTGGTTGGGAAGTAACGGCTGCTTTTAACTTCTTCAAGAAGCTCGACAGGACAAAGGTGGAGAAGAAGAGGATGCAGCACCAGAAGAGGACATTAGGCGCGTAGGGGCCATTGCGTCCACAGGCAGGTCCGTGAAACTCTCCATGCAAATACCGACATTCCTGGAGAAACAGAGCGTCAGGACACAAAGGTAGTGCACGTGCGGCAAGGAAACCTGGGATAACTCGGGGCTTTTGAGGATCTTGGTCCAAGATCCATGACCTTGTAACTGCTGCTGCTGCTGCTGCTGCTGACGGAGATTTATATTGAATGAGCAGCAGCTGAACAAGTGACACATCGAACCGCACAGAGGAGAGCGGAGAGGCGAGATGTGATGGGACACCATATCACAGACCCATGGCACATCCTCCGCTCGAATGGCAGGCAACCGTGGCTGAAGAAGACGCCAAGAGGGGAAGGAAACACTGGAAGTTCTTGGGGATAGAGAAAGAGGGAGCAGGGAAGGAGGGCTAAGACAGCCGCGGAAGGCAAGGAGAAGAGACGAATCGTCCCTTCCCAGCGAAGGGCTCCCAGGACACGGCCAAGAGGGGATGAAGATGTCCTGAAGAGCCTCCCATCCTATGCCTGGGCTTTGCTTCCAGCAACAGCAGCCCGAGAGGCTGCTCAGACGTGCAAATTTATGCATGGACCTACAGACAGTGCTGAGTAAGCAAGCAAGGACTGGAGTTCTTAGGAACCAAGTAAGGAAGCTAAGGACTACCTTCAAGCAGGAACTTAAGTCCTCCAACTTCTACAAGAATCAAACCACCCACTTAACCTTGCTCCTGGTCAGAAAAATTGTCCTGCGACAGGGTCAAGGAGGACAGTTATTACCCACGATGTTGGGGGGACAAGGTGGACTCTCCTTCCCAGGACCAAGCGGGTTAAAACCACACGTTAGATTTAAAGAATGCCTTTGCAGAGCAGCACTAGCACAGTCTGAAGCCCCTCATCACCCGAAGGGCTCTGACTTTTGCAAAATGTGAACGCCCCTGGACCCCGCGGCCGCGGAAGTAGTGGCTTGGGGCACTTACAGTCACCGTGAGGTTTTCCCAGGCGATGCCAGACACGTTGATCTCGTTGCTCTCCCAGAAACGCAGGGTTGCTTGCTGGGATGGCTTGGTGCCTCACACTTACAGCTGGGAGGAGAAAAGCCAAGACGAGGGTGAGGGAAAGGCAATGGAGGTGCAGCCCTGAGCTCCTGCCAAGGGGCAGCAGCCTTTTAGGAGGAAAAGAAAAACTCACTAGTAGACGGTGAGGAAGTCGAGCTTGCTGTGCATGTGCACAGGGTAGGTCTCTCGCAGGTGACTCAGCTTCTCCAGAGCCTCGTAGATGAAGATGATGCAGATGAGGGAGGCGAAGGCTTCTTCGGTGAAGCGGGTGATGTAGCACACCAAACAGCTGGCGTCGGTGGCCACCAGCACTATGCAGAAGGCGGCAGTCCACAGCCCGATGCAGGCCCGCAGAGAGAGATAGGAGAGCGCGTACTCCCTGGGAAACCAAAATCAAACAAAGGCTGGAAAGGCCAGGAAGAGGCGCCGAGCCGTGCCTTCCTTCGGGGAAAATCACGAGCAATTTAGGAGCACGTCAAGGCTGCAGATGGTAAATGCACTTTCCATGTCCTACTACAGACAGCCTTGGGGCTGCGGTGCAGGGTGCGGACCTGCAGGAGGAGAGGCCAATTATTTCATGATTGTTATTTAACAATTAGCTTGTGTTAAGGCCTTGGAGGCTAATTGAGGTCAGGGCCCTTTGTGGAAGGTGGTGTCCTCCCACATCACCCCCATGCCCTAACACCAAAACCCCGGCTGATTTTGCACCCAGTCACCTGCTACCAGCAAGCTGGGGCTGAAGAATAAATTGAATTGCAATCAGGGTGTCTCATCTCACATCAAACTCATCACAACACAAGGATCCCCATCCTTATGGCTTCTCCTCTTCCTGCTTCATTTTAACCCTAAAAACCCCAAACAACCTCATCCATCCTTCAGAGACCAAGGGCTCTTGCACCATCACATACTAAAGCAGCAGCGTGCAACGTCTGCGACACAGAAAACAACTGAAATCTAACAACTCTCACTGAGAAAAAGACGAGAAAAACATCTTTTCTCCACCAGTGCCTCCTGAAGGCTCTCGCGGCACTCGGCCGCGGCAGCCGGCCTTACTTGCAGAATTTGTAGAGGATCTTTTCGAACACGAGGACGGGTCCAGTGCTGCCGAGGATGGTGAGAGGTTGGCCAGCAAAGAGGGAATACACCACGCCGGTCATGGATGCGCCCAGCAGTGACTCCATGGCACTCTGTCCAGGGAAGAGGCAGCGGCGAGGAAATAAATCAATGGGAAAAAGAAGAAAAAACCCAAAGCAAATTCACTGCAGCGAAGATTTTGCATGAGTTTTGCGCTCCCCCACGCCACCCAAGAGAGCTGCTCACGATGTGGCCGTCGGTCGCCTCCCCCAGCAGTCCCCCGAAGGTGATGACAGGGGACATGCAGGCACAGAAGAGGAAGAGGAAGGACGCCAGACACTGCAGGCTCAGACCATCCCGAAAGTCGCTCCAGAACCACGGGGCTTTGCGCTTCACGTCCAGGATCAAACCTCCAAAGAGCCTGGAGGAAGGAAAAACAAATAGACTGTTTCCCTGCAAGACCACACAGAGGGGTTTTTGCTGCAGAAGGACAAGCCCAAGCAGACAGTAACCTTCATTGCTAACCAGCAGCAGTCTCCTTCGGCCGTTTTATACCGGCAGAAACCAAGCAAGCACAAAAAACCCCTCCAACAAAAAGAAAAAGGACCAAACCTGAAAGCCCATCCCCTCTTACTGCAACTGTCCCTTGCTTGGAGAAGCAGCAGAGCTCTCCCTGGAGGTATTTACACAGCTGCTTCCACCCCAAATCAAGAAAATCTGTCTGCAGTGGTGCTGTGGCTGAGCCCAGCTGCCCAGATCTCACCTGCCCAGCCCAGGGGACCGAGCTGGTAATGTGAAGCCCCTTCACTGAACCAACTAACCCCAGAAAACTGCTACAAGGGAAGGTGCACGCTCCGATTCTAGAGGCAAAGAGAAAAAAAAAAAAACAAACAACAAACCCCACAAACTATTAAAGCTCACACCTTCCCGTGCGCTCCAGTTCAGGACCACTGTGTTTCTCTGGCTTGCTGTGAGAAGCACTGTCATCGAGAGCTCCTGGCATCTTCCTTTTTCCCTGTTAAAAAGGAAATAAGCCAAAGCTATGGATTCGTAACCACTGGCTTGTTGGGCTTCTGGTCTGGGTATGTGACTGCGTCAAACTGGGACCTGGTGAATCTGGGTCCCAGAACAGCATCCCCGGCCGGCCGGCCGCCGGCCTGCCCGTCCCCCTCGCGCCTCCCTCCGCCGCAGCACCCACCTGCGAAGGGACGTTTTTCGGGGGCTCGATTCGGATCGATGGATCCCATTCTCCTGGCGGCAAGACCGTGACCTGATCCAGAAACTCGTCGATGCCGGCCACGAGGTCAGCCCGGTTCTCGGCTTTATAGGCAACGTCACGGAAAACCTGCCGACAGGAGACAACCTGCTCAGAGGACAACCCATCTCCGATGTCCTAAGCACTACAGTAAGCTCCTGGCTAAATGCAAGATCATTTTCCCCAAATTTCCTGCTTGTAATGGCAGGAAATATTCCCCCAAATGGAAAAATCTGTCCATCACGGTACTTGTAATCATCTCCTCCACGAGGTCCCCATCCCTCATGGCACACCATACCCTTTTGCTTAAAGCGGGGAAGTTTCACTGGCCCTGGCAACGCCACCACTGGGGACAGGGTGCTGGGGACCCCGGGGAGGTGCAGGATGCACACCGGGTGGGATTTCAACCTCCAAGAGGTGGGGTGATACAAATCCGTGCGTTTGCTTCGGCGTGTGAACGAGGGGTGGGCTATCTGGAGAGCTGTGGGCAGTTGGGAAGCAAATCCTCTTCCTCACTACTGCAGAGAGGTGAAGAAAACCAAAAATGACCCGGAATTCTCTCTTCTCGCACCTCATCCGTCATGATAGTAGCCATGGACCTGCCGATCTCATGGTACTGATGGGCTTTGCCTTCTGGTCCAAGCAAAACAAACAGGAACCTGGGCAAGAAAAACACAATGAGCGAGAAGAACGTGTCCTTGCTCAAAGGACACCCAAGGAAATCCCTGGGAGCCCCCAGCCCCGAGCGCAGCTCCAGAGGGGACACGTAGGCTCACCGACTCCGCCAGGAATTTGAAATTCACCAAAACCGATGGCAAATTTAATTTTTGGGCCAATTTTCATTAAAATTGGCCAAGGGGTTTGAAAGACACAGCAGGGAAGGGATGTGAGTGGGAGAAATGTCCTCGCTCCCCCTGCCCTTGTTCCCTTGGGACGCCAAACTGATGCATGCACCTTGATGTTCTTTCGTTGGGTGGGGGTTTTTTGAAATAAAATCTTTGTGCTTCTCGTTCAGACCTTGTTGGGATGGGAACTTCCGTCATGCCCGAGAGGAGGACAGCCGGGGTCAGGCGGACAAATGCCACGATGGGCTGGCGAAGGAAATCCAGCTCTCCTACGAGCACGTTGGATGCTTCAGCCCCGGTGGGAATTTTCTTCATGAAATGCAGCTGCGCCTAGGCACAACAAGCGATTTTCAGGCAAATACCCCAAAAGCAAAGCCCTCAGCACTCTGCAGCCAAATTTGCAAGACCAAATCTGGCCCTAAAGGCATAAGATAGCTACGAGCGTCTCACCTTGCTTAAGTCCATCGCGTTGCTCTCGTGGTTCACCCCATTTTTAGCTTCTGCAGTGGTAGGAGAAGGATGCGGGGTGAGTGTTTGGGCTGGTAGGAAAAAGAAAGACACTCAGAAAGACGGACAAGGAGCAATTGGGATGCTTCTCCTCTGCCAGGACAAGTCGAATGGGACCAGAGCCCTGCAGGAACCCTCACCTGGCTTGTCAAGGAGGTGCAGGTCTGACTGCTTCTTGCTCACATCAGCAAACGAGCGGACGATGGGAAGAAGGTTGTTTCTTTTCTTCTCATTCTGATGGTGATGCTTCTTCAGTAGGACTTCTCGAACTTTTGCCCGCACATGCTCGTCAAACTCCGTGGACTGGTCTTGCGGGCCCAGGATCATATCTGGGGATGGCAAAGGGAAACGAAGCCATCAGAGCAGAAACCCCCCCAGGTCCCAAGCCCCGAAGCCCCGGGGGAAGGCTGTGCCACGCAGGATCCCCTGACACAGGCCCAGCCTTGCTTAGCAAGACATTTTAATACAGTTCAGCCTTTGCAGCGAAAGCAAGAAGTTTCTTTTGCTAAAAAACACGAGCAAAGTGCTTATTCATCACTCTGCTAAGATAATTATTTCCCATTCGAAATAATGCAATTTTCTTGCCCCGTCTGGCCTTTCTGTCTGACTCTACACATTCAAAAAAAAAAAATGGAAAAAACACACCAGAAAAAGCTGGTGTGACTGTTGCACGCCCAGCCTGCATCCAAAACCAACTTAAAAACACAGCGGGGTTTCTGGAAAAGGACGCGCCGTTGGGGCAGGGTTTGATTCGGGAGCGGAGGGCACCGCGGCAAACCGAGCTCGGCCGTTCCCGCAGAGACGCGGCGCCCGCGGTACCTGCAATCTCTTCGATGCTGTTGGCACAAATGTCCAGCAGCACCGTCCCGTTGATGATGCAACTCCTCAGCTCAGAGAGGCTGTGCAAGGACAGCGTGGCCACGTAGGGCTTGCTCCAGCGCTCGCCGCCGTCTTCCACGTCCTCCTCAAACTTCAGCCACCTGCGGACATCAGGCGCGATCAGCCCCATTGCGAGGAAACGGCCTCAGCTCCGCAACCCCTTTAACAGAGCTACAGGGCGGCGAGAGAAGGCTCCTCGCATCGGCACCTGCAAAAGCTTTGCCAAAGTCCCGGAGAGCGGAAAGCAGAGCCCGCGGGCGCTGCCGGCGAGGGGACTCCTCTCCCACCGCGGCCGGCAGCGGGGATTTACCTTGCCGTTTCCTTCCACTCGGCATCTTCACCCTCTTTCACGCAGATCTCATCCAGCTCGGTGAACAAGTCATGGGGAACGTGCTGCTCGTCCTCCTCGGTCCCGAGGATGAACTGCACTCGCTGGGACGGAGTGTCTGGGGGCAGAAGGCAAAGCCCCGTCCCGTTACCGTGCCCGAATACGGCCCGTCACGCTCATAGGCAAAGCGGGCATCGATCGGCACCATAAACATCGGGCTGGCCCCTCTGCCCTGGCTCTGTCCAGGCTTGCACAGAGCCCCAGAGAAGGAGAAGCATCTAATCCACCTCTGCATAAGCATGGGCACCTTCCCTTCCCCACAGTTCCATTTTTAAAGCCAGGATCCCTCTGAGGAAGGCGAGCCTAAATCCTTTATGCATTTAACTGTCTTAAAAAAAAATAAAAATAAAAAAAAAAGAGAAGAAAGAGGAAAGTTTGGGAAAAGAGAGAGGGTCCTGCTAAATGATGCCGCTTTCCCTCGGAGGAACAGCAAGCCACTCAAACCGGCACGGGGACCTGCTTGCAGAAGACCCCAGCACCCACGTAGCCCCGAGGAGTTCAGTGAACGCTGCGGCGGGACTTACAGTGGTAGCCCTGCTCCGTCGGGGCAGAGTCCTTCTCCCGTTCCCGATGCTTCTGGCTGTGGGGACGGTGATGCCGGTGGCTTTGCCTCACCAGCGGCATCCGCACGCCCACGTACAGGGTCCGGTGGCCTGCGAAAAAGCGGCGTTTGCATCGTTCTCGATACCGCGGAGACGCTTGACGCAGATGCTGCAATTAAATCAGTGCAGCCACCCCAGGAGGAAACACCAACTTCTCTTAATTTTCTTTTAACTGGATCCCTGAATGTCACAGACCTGCCCTTTTTTCCCAAGCCTATTTTACTCAAACTTTGCAACGAGAGAGCAACAACAAGTGATGGTTCCCGATCATCTAAAATGCCAAGCAAGGGACGTCGCAGGGACTTTGTGCGACAGGAAAAGGCGCTGGGCTGGCGGCTCCTCTACCGGGATCTCAGCAGAGACTCACCTTCCAACTCCTCCTTCTCATAGTGAATATTGACGACGTTGCTCGTTCTTCCTTGGTCAATCACTGCCTCTTCGTCATCTCCCTGTTTAGAAAGGAGAAGGGAAAAGTTGTGCAGAGCTCCCTTACGTCCTCCCGGCCATCGTCCACCCCCGCGTCCACCCAAATCCACGAGCATCACGCCTCCGCGTGCCTCCTCCTCCAGGCACAGCCCTAAAAGCACGGACTTGGAGGAGGTTTCTCTTCCCATAACCCAATAAAACAGCCCGTAGCATCGTTCAAACACAAAAAAAACCCAAAAAAACCCTCTGAGATTCGCACCCAGTTGCTCGATTTCTGAAACCGAAGTTTGAAGAAGAGCAAAACACCAAGAAAACTTGGGGACCTGGCAGGGCTGTTGGACGAAATTCAAGAAGCAAGAGCTACACCGGGCACTGGGAAACAGCCCAAAAGAACCAAACCCATAATTTAAAATAAAACTTCAAACGCTGCGCTGGCAGATGCTGCCCGTTGTACTAATAATGATGCATTAATCAAAAAGACTTAATTAAAAAAAAAAAAACACAAACCCAAAGCCAGAAAATAAATAACTTGTTACGATTTAAGCTGCAAACACTAACGTGAAATCTGCTTTTTATCCCCCAAATTCCTGCTTCGACTGAACAGCATCACCTGCCACCGCGCAGCAGCGATGCTCGGGAAAGGCACCGGTTAATTTAACGAACAAGAGGAAGAAACGCTCCTGTCTGGAAACGAGTTTGCTGGTCCCCGAGTATTAATTTCAGAGCCGACCTGTTGCTAACTCCCCGCCAGCTCCCGGGACTCGCCCACGTAACCCGGCAGCCGGATTATCACGCGCCCGTGGCTTTCCTGTCCTCTCTCCGATGACGGCCTCCACCACCCTCCGTCCCCTCTTAGCAAAAATGCATCCTGCTCCCCTTTGGTTTTGCCAAAAAAAAAAAAAAATCCCCAAAAAAAACAACCCCAAGAAACTCCAAACCCCAAGCCGGGAAAAGGTATGGGATGAAAGGGCTTAATAAAATCGCTTTAAATTGCAATTTAAAAAAAAAAAATCGCTGTTTAAAGAAAAAAATCGCGGTTTCAAAAAAAAAATCGCAGTTTTAAAAAAAAAAAAATCGCGATTTAAACAAAATCACAAGCTCGAGCGCATTAGGTGGGTGTTGGAGTGGGAATACACGGGGCGGTTTGGGAGTCAAACACCCCGCGGGTGACACAGGAAAGTCTCCGTCTCTCTTAGAAACCGTTTTGCCCCCGTACTCCGACCAACGACGCTGAACCTGCCGCCGGGAGCCCTCCCCGGCACAAAGCATCTCCCCCCTCCGCATCCCTCTGCGCTCCGGGGAAATGCCGACGGGATTTCGGGGAGAGGTTTCCAACCGTTTGGGGCGGGGTGGGGGGGCATCGGGGACGTTGGGCCCCTCGGCAGAGCCCCTACCTGTAACTCTTCCAGCAGCGTCATTTTGTAACCCTCGTCCTGGCTCATCCTGACGTCGGTCAGCGGTTTTGGGGTTTTGGGGATCAATCAAGGGGGGTTAGACCCCCCCAGGACACCGCAGTAACCCTCACCGAGAGGAGCTCAGTGTCGCCCGCTGTGTACCAACTCCAGGTACACAAAAAGTGACCGTTTCTTGGAATCGGAATCTTGGGCATGGGCGGTTATTTAAAGCCACGCAACCCCAAAACTCATCCTGCTTGGAAAACTTAGTGGATGGGGAGAAACCAGCTCTGTTTTGAACCAAACCTACCCGGAGGAGAGAAATGGGGTGTAAACGCCGGGGCGAAAGGCATAAGCGGCGTTTTGGTGTGTTTCACAGCACAAGCTGCCAACATACGACTGAGGCGCAAACCCTTGGGAAAATACCCGTTACGGGGCGGCTCAGATCCCCCGCTGCTTTTATATTATTAAGTTTTAAAGCTTCAGGAGCAAACGTGGGAGGAAACGGGACAAGTGGGGACCTCCGGGTCCGTGGCGAGATGCTCCGAGCATCCCATCGCCCTTCCCCGGCCACCACAGCATCCCCGAAATCGCAGCGAGCCTCGCACGGAGATGCCACCAAAGAATTTAAACCAGAGCACTGAAAGTGCGTGGTGACAGGCAAACAAAAGCCAAAGTTTCAGCAAATGAGGGGGGGTGGGGGGTGGCATTTTACTCCCCCTGAACTGCGAAGGCATCCAGCAAAGATAAAAAATGTACAACTCTAATTAATCTTTGAGTCTGCCGCTTCTTCCTCCTCACGGGGAGGACTCCTCTCATCGTTCCCCTGCTCCTACATGGAGCCTCTCCCACGGGCTACAGTCTTCACGAACTGCTCCAGCGTGGTCTCTCCCACGGGGTGCAGACCTTCAGGAGCAAACTGCTCCAGCGTGGGTCCCCCACGGGGTCACAAGTCCTGCCAGCAAACCTGCTCTGGCGTGGGCTCCTCTCTCCACGGGTCCACAGGTCCTGCCAGCAACTTGATCCAGCGTGGGCTTCCCACGGGCCACGGCCTCCTTCAGGTGCCTCCACCTGCTCCGGCGTGGGGTCCTCCACGGGCTGCAGGTGGAATCTCTGCACCCCCTCATCCTTCCTCCACGGGCTGCAGGGGGGAATCTCTACACCCCCCTCATCCTTCCTCCACGGGCTGCAGGTGGAATCTCTGCACCCCCTCATCCTTCCTCCATGGGCTGCAGGGGGAATCTCTGCACCCCCTCATCCTTCCTCCATGGGCTGCAGGGGGAATCTCTACACCCCTCATCCTTCCTCATGGGCTGCAGGGGGAATCTCTGCACCCCCTCATCCTTCCTCCATGGGCTGCAGGGGGAATCTCTACACCCCCCTCATCCTTCCTCCATGGGCTGCAGGGGGACAGCCTGCTTCACCATGGTCTTCACCACGGGCTGCAGGGGGATCTCTGCTCCGGTGCCTGGAGCACCTCCTGCCCCTCCTTCTGCACTGACCTGGGTGTCTGCAGAGTTTCTTACAGCTTCTCACTCCTCTCTCCGGCTGCAAAAGCTCTCTCTAACTGGTTTTTTTTTTCCTTCTTAAATATGTTCTCACAGAGGCGCTGATTGGCTCGGCCTTGGCCAGGGGCGGGTCCATCTTGGAGCCGGCTGGCATTGGCTCTGTCAGACACAGGGGAAGCTTCTGGCAGCTTCTCACAGAAGCCACCCCTGTAGCCCCCCCTGCTACCAAAACCTTGCCACACAAACCCAACACATTTGGGCTGGGTGCTGAGCCCCGCTCCATGCCGGCAGCTGTGTGGGAGGAAAATCCTTTGGGGATCTTCTGCCGGGGGGAATTTGTGGAAGGGGGGGACCCCAATGTCAGCTCTCTGTCCTGGAGCTGGAGGAGGTTGATCTAAACCTCGGGGCGGCACCACGCTCCCTCCCTCCCTCCCTCCCTCCCAGGCATGAACCCACCACAGCCGAGCAAGGAGTAGGGCAAATAATATGGGATAGGATAGTGCGTATATATGATGGCGGGGACAACCCTGGCCTGGCTTGGCAGACCCTCCCGAGACTGCAAATTATTTTTCTTTATTATTAGAGCTTTTCTGGAGGATGCTGCACACAGTAAAGTACTTTACAGGACACACCCCCCACTCTGGGCACCTCCCGCAGGGACAATGCAGGATGCCACCATGTGCATTAAACCACATTTTCTTCCCCCATCCTTCTCTCCCGAGCGGATGGCAGTCGTACGAATCCCAAAGCGCCCAAAGCTTCGCCTCCAACATCAAGCGACACTCGGAAGGCACCTTCACCAGCGACTTCACCCGCTACCTGGACAAGATGAAGGCCAAGGACTTTGTGCACTGGCTCATCAACACCAAGCGGTACAGGTAAAAAGAGGAGAGGGGGAGGGGACCACGCTGGGAAATAACCTCCCACCACGCCACGATCCCAGTCGGTAACGCAGTTTTAGAAGTTTTCTCTCCACCTGTTTTCTTATATTCGGCAGCTCCGCAAAGAGGTCCCCGAAGGAGGAGCCCCGTGGCGTCCCCTTCCCGGCCGTGTTCCCACCGCTCACGTAAGTCAGCCCAAACAGCAGACATAGCCCATTAAAAACAAATAAAGGAATCATTTCAAAACGTAGCCACAAATCAGCGGGTGTGGTGCAAAGTCAGAGTCTGGCTTCCTACGCCTGACGCTGCTTCTCATTTTTGCTGGCTCACGGGGCTTCTCTGGTGTTTACTCGTAATAAAATAAAACAAGGAAAATTAAGCTGCTTTGGGGGAGAGTTGATAATTTACGATGGGAAGAGGCTGTTTTGTTCTTGCCGTGCTCCGTGCTGACGTTTTGCATTTCATTTCAGTCTCAACGCGGCGGGATCGTTTGCATTTACAGGGGATATTACCACGTTGCGGTCTTGTCGAAGCAAAGCATTTGCTCCTTTGCGAACGAGAAAATCCGCTGTTCCCAAGCTCCTAAACTGATGTTAGGGGGAGTTTCTAGTCCGTGAAACTGTTTGGTGGTTGTTTGCTTTTTATTTTGAAGGTACAATTAAACGGCAACATCAGCTTTCCAGCAGCATCAGCCTGGGGATAGTTGCACCCGTCCATCACTGCCAGCGATGGGATGCTCCACGGGAAGGATTTATCCATCACACGCAGCCGCATCAATCAATCCCTTCGGTGTTTCCCAGTCACCTCCTCCGAAAATTTGCACCCGCGGATCAGCCTTCCCTTCAAACCTGCATTTCTCCGGCTTCATTTTCTCTCTAACAGCTCCGAGGGCGCTGTAGATCCTGCGGCTTTCCCTAAACCGTAATAAAACCTTTGTTAAATCCGGCAGCCGGTTGGTGACGTCTCCAATGCTTCCGAGCATCCCATCGGGATCCCGCGCGCCGCTGGTCCCGGGGGATTTTGAGGCACCGGGCTCCGATCCCCGGCTTGGCTCAAGTGCCCCATTTTTCTCTCAATTCCTCAAGTTTTAGGTAAAAGGGTGATCGGGATGAACCTGCCTGACCCCACAGACCTGTGCCAGAAGGGATTTGGAAAGAAATTTAAAAAAAAAAAAAAAAAAAAAAAAGGAAGATAACTAGAACCTTTGGATTGAATGGCAATTAATTGTGTTGCAAATGGTCCAAAAAAAAGCCACAAAAGGCAGGGGGGAGGATCTGCTCACTCTGGATGGGGCGACTTCTCTCCTGTACCAACACCTTCACCCCCCCAAGTCCCATTTCTGAACTCCCCGCACACCCCCGGTCTGGCAGAGGTGACGTGGGTGATGCTGCTGTCCCCTCCCTCCTGCAACACAGAGCTCATTGCCATCACTTGCATAGAGAAATTAAAATAATATTTTTTTTTTTTAAAGAAAATAAATCAATAAAACCCCAAACCCACTGATTTCAACTCTTTCCCCAATCGGTTGGTTCCTGACCCAACATCCCAGGGAGATGGATTTCCCCCAAATCAGCGCTGCCCACTCCAAACCCCCCCTTAAAAAGCTCCAAAGATGCCTCCAACTCCTCTCCTCCCTTTAAAAGACTCGGGAGTGGCACAGCAAGACACACGAGACTTTTATTATATTCTTTTCCCATTACGTTCAATGGGTGACAAGAGAAAAATCAGACAGACACGGCTCTGGCGGGTGGACCCGTCAGCCAACATCAACCCTTCACGGACGGGACCCACGAGACGGCGACACAGATTTATATTATTTGAGTTTTACAGAAGGAACCCAAAATCAATCAAAGAATAATTAAAACAAAACAAAACAAAACAAAACACACAAAGATTCAAAGTGATAAATAACACAGATTTGCTTGATGGATTCCAACCCCCTCCCCCGCTCAGTTTTATTTACAACACGGAGCATTTCCAAACTAGATCATCTCTTACCATAAAATAAATATATTTCAGCATCTCCAAAATGAAAAAATAGTGTCTGTATTTCTAAATGTAGCACATGGGGGGAAAAAATGAAATAAAATTTAAAAAAAGAAAAAGTGCCAGCACCTTATTTATTACCTTTTTACATCTTTTTTCCCCCCTTAGGGATTTCCATGCACCTACATTTTAGGAAACTTCTTTCGAAGGGGCTCCCGGGAGATCTGGGGAGCTCTTCGTTCAGCCCGGCCCCGTTTTCCTTCCCGGGTGGGTTTCTGTCTTTTCTTTCTTTCTGAGCCGAAGAGACGCCAGGCACGCGCAGGGAACAATCCCAGCCTCCGGCCCCTGCCAGGAGGGAGCCGAGTCCAGCCCTGCGCTCTCCTCTTATGGAAAAGAACAAGGACAAAAGAAAAACTGGCCGCTACGAGAAGCCAAATAATTTCATTTAGGGACAGGGCAGCAAGGGGACTGGTACCACAACCGCCCAGCTCCACGCCCATGCCCGTCACCGGCTTAACGCTTCTACCTCCACGGGAATTCAAGTTTATTTTCCAACTGGTGGAGAGCTCAGGGCTCTCCCCCACTGCGACCTTTTCTCCCTGGGGAGGGAGGGACGGCACGGGGGAGCAGCACAGGAAGGCAGCGTGGACGGGAGGTGCACGGAGGAAGAGCAGCGAGAAAACCCAGGCTTTGCACCTTTCCCTTCCTCCAAGCACACACACCCCCCTTTTTTTTTTTGGCCTCCCCTCCTTTTTGAAGAGCTAAACCAGTTTCCTCCCCCTCCACCGGTCACCCCGCCGTGCCGGCAACCGTCAAACTACGGTTTGCAAAGCCCCATCCCGTAAAAGCGTCCGATTTTGGCCCTGCTCGGTGATGTGCCGCTCTCACCCTTACAGAGCCATTTCACATTTTCTTTTCCCCACCCGCACGTCACTTTGGGTCGGTTTGATGCACAAAACGGTTCCCGCGGCGGATGGGAGAAGCCGATGGCAGGAGGGTTCGTGCGCCCGTCCCAGCTGGGCGCGGGGCAGCGGCCGCAGCCGCCAAGAGCCTGGAGCAGGTGCTGAGCCCCCAGCAAGGTGCAGGGCTGCAAGGGGACCTTTTCTTCTGGGTTGTCCTCTCCTCCCAGGCTCCAGGGCCACCCGACTCGACCGCATGTGCCTGGGGTGACGCCGCAGCCCAAGGACCCCCCCAAAACGTGAAGGGGGCACGAGAACCGTCTCTGCTGAACAGCTTGTTCCTGCAAAGCGGCAGGGAGAGGGAGGAGGAGAAGGCAGCTTCCCGCTTTCCTCCCAGCTCGTCCCACCCTGCGAGAGAAAAGACTTTGCAAGGACAGGGCTGAAAAAAGAAAAAACAAAACAACCAACCCCTAGAGTCCCAGGGAGGTAAAAGGAAGGAAAGCGGAGGAACAACGGGGGGGCAGCCCAGGGACGCAGAGCCCCAGGTCTCACCTGGCCTTTCCCAAAACCATACGCTGTATTCAAAGTATTCGATTTTAAGTGGTCCCTTATATTCGGTTTACGGCCAGGGGACAAGAAAGGGGCATTTCTGCATTTTGCAGCTTCCAGGCTGATGGCAGAGCCAAAGGAAAAGAAAATAAATACAATAAAAATAAAATTAAAATAAAATAAAAATAAAAAAAAATTAAAATAAAAGAAAAATAAAAGTCAAAAAGAAAATAAAAAGAAAATAAAAATGAAAATTAAAATAAAGTAAAATGCTGTAAAACTGGAGGGCAGGGAGCAAACGCTTCTCCTTCGCCTTAGCCCAACTGCTCGGACGCTCCTTAGGCTGCCCCGCCAGGCAGGACATCCCTCTCCTACCTGTAAGGGACGTAGGAGTGAACGAAAGCCTGGACCCCAAACCAGACCAAAAACCCGGCCGTGATAAAGAAGAAAACGGAGAAGGCGTCAAGTATAACAGAAAACTATTTGGAACATAAACATGAGTTTATATTTGGAAAAAAAAAGAGAAAGGAGAGGAGGAATTAGATATTAAAAAAATAGCACTGAATGATAAAGCGCTAGCAGTCCCTCTACCACTACGCAACTGCAACAAACACACGCACGTACACACGGAGGCTCAACAACACCGAACTCCCATTGACCGTGATGTGCACCTCAGTTTGCTGGTCTAGAGATACTGAATGCCTGAAGCACACCAAGGATAACTGAAGACGTCTGCATGGCTTTCATGGGAATCCTCCAACTGGAAAAAAAAAAAGCAGTTTCTCCCTGTGTCCGCGTTGGCACATCCCTGAGTCACGTTCTCGCTCCTCTCCTTCAAAGTCAAGATTCCTAAACATGAAAACTGGGGAGGGGGAAGAATGAAAAAAAAAAAAGGGAGAGCATCATCAGTGGATGATGGGGTTTGAGCCCCGTTCGTGGGACCACCGCGGCAGAGAGGAGCTGGCTGGCGTGCCACCGTCCTCGCCGCTGCTCGTTTGCTCAGCATTGCCGGCCGAAGCACGGGAAAACCGTACGCGCGCGTCTCGTCACGCTCGCATGCGGTCCTTTACCTTTTTCCTCCCCAAATTCAGACTGTTTCTGTGTTCATAGGGAGAGTCTTCCACACGGTCGTTTTCGACATTTCATCCCAGATATTAATCTCGGAAGGATCGGTCCTGCAATAAATATTTTACATCGCAATCCGTGATTACGGGAACTGCTGCCGCCAAGTGCGTTAGCACCAGCAAGAGGACCAGGGGGGCCCGGGGAACCAAAGCTCAGCGTAAGCACCGGAGGTTTTGCTGGATGAGGAGTTGCGGGAGGCAAGCCTGTAGAACAACAGCTCCAGGCAAAGGCTCTTGCTGGCGTTTAGCCCTGGAGCGGGCTCCTAAGCCACTGCTGCTACAGGTCGTGCCTACACCACCTCTTTCTTAAATATGAGGATCTCCTGCTACCCTAAAGTCACTGATGATGCAAGTTTTGGGGGTTAAATGGGAGTTGTGCAGCCGCTCTGCGCAGGGGCAGAGCCCCGCCATCGCCTCCGGCAGCCCTGCCCAGAAATTTGATTTTCCCGCCGAGCGGACCGCTTTACCGAGGGACGCTCGATAAAGACGGTGCCAAACACCTTCAAACGAATCTTGCCGGGGGTCCTGGCGCTTGGTGGCACTTTACCTGTCGCTGCTTTGCTGTGGGATATCCAAGTCGCTGGTCTTCCCCACTTTCAGTTGAACCCAATTTGCAGCAGCAGCTTCCATCACCTTCTGGGACTCCTGACGGAAAAGGGACAAATCAAGTTCTCGGTCTTTAATCAAAGCGGAGATAAACTCAGCACCCAGTAAAGACGTTGCACGCTGTCCTCTCCTCCTGACCTGCGGCAGCTTTAGCTATCAGTGCAGCAGGGTATAATAATAATAATAATAATCTTTATTATAGGACTCATTTTTAAAATTATACCTCTAGTCAAGTGTTAAGCTCACTGCTAATTTAGGACAAAAGGTTACGATGTGTGATCCAGGCTATTAGGATCCGTTTCTGTTTAGTTCTGATCTTGCCCCGACATTTAAAGACGAGCTGTGGCAGAAAGAGGCAATCTCACAGCCCGAGGGAGACGCCCGGCCCCGAGCACCCAGCAAGCTTCACCTCTTCTTCTTTGGCTTCATTTTTGGCATCGTCCAACTTCTTCTGCTTGCTTTCTGGCATAAGGTCATCCAGAAAGCTGAGCTCTCGCTTCGAGAAGCAGAAATCCATCACTTTCCGGACAAAAACGAGAGCCAAAACCTTCACGAATAAGAGGGAAGGTGCAGCGAGGTCAGAGATGATGCCACAGCTCGCTCCGACGCTACAAACACCCCGACGCCGAGCAGCACCGGCTCTTACCATCATGGGGAAGATGATGGCGGCACGCGACACCTTGATGGCCCAGAGCAGGACGAGGCAGATCAGCTGGATCATGGTGAAGAAATGCACCTTTCGCAAGGGGACGTGCCGCAGGTAGATGAAATCCAGCTGGTGTTTCGCCGGCATCCCAAACAGCTTCAAGCGATCGAAGAACTGTAAAATAACAGTGAGAAGTTTCTGGCCCCGGGGAGACGCGGAGGGAGTGTTCAGGATCTCACTTGCAATGAGAAATCCTGGATCCCACCGCGTTCCTCTGCGAGCAGCACCCAATTTTCCCTCCGCTCCATCTATAAACCGGCTTGCCCGCGAGAGCTGCCCACCGAACTGCAATTATTCCCCGTTATTCTGTTCTCAGCGTTTCTCAGCACGCTGAATCCCCCAGCAAGGATTTCCACCAGCCACAGAAATCGCCTTCCCTTCGCGCTGAATTCCCCCATTTTCCCGTAACCTGCCCTGAACTTGCCCGGTCCTCCCGGCCCTATACACCTCCTGTGCCTCCTCCAATCTTTTTCTTACACAAAATATTTTGATCGCTTGCTTTCGGAGAGGGATTTTTCCCCCATGCCACTGCTTTTTTTACCTGCTTCTATAGAGATGAAATACCAGGGACCCAACACGCTGTAAAAGAGGCCGTACCTGAATTCCTCTGAGCGACGACACACCCATGTAGAGAAAGACGCCATAAAGCACAGGCATTGGTATAAACTCCAAAAATAAATACAGAAGTTAGTGCATTCTTGTTTTCAAATTGCATTTTCAGTATTACCGCTCTCTTCTACAGTCCCTGCCTAAAATTGCCTAAAGCCTTCCAGCTTCCACAGGGTTAGAGAGGTGTCGCATTTTAACCATCAGAGATTTTGTGCGTGCGAATGATTTAATGCTCTGCTTTAGGCTGAGCTTTTGAGTTACACTTCATCAGAATAATCCTGTTTTCCAGAAAGGTTGGAGGAAAATAGGTGATTTCGCCCATGCTACCATATGCCGCGTTCTGCGACGGTAGAAAAACATTTGTACGTGTTCTTGTGGCAACACGCAAGGAAGCCCACGGGGACGATTTCAGCGCGTTTAGCTACTGGGAACGGCTGTTCCGAGGCATCTGGGGGAACAAATTGCAACCGGTAACGTGCTGCCTGGTTGAAAGAGCAGAGGTACTGCTCTAAATACGCTTCATCGTAACCCATAAACACGGGTGGGCCTGAAAGACATCTGAAAATCCAAGCAGTTGGCTTGCTCGCTTGGCTCGAGCGTGCCAAACTGGGGTCTGAAGGGCTGGAAAGTGCAACCGAGGGTGGTTCCCACCACGGATCGAGCCCCAAGGTTTGGGATCACCTCCTCCTCTGCTCCACAGCTACTCAGGCCTGGAGAAAGGGGACTAGTTTTGCATAACCTCCAAAAAGCTCGCGGTTGTTGGGTGGTTTCCATTTTCCTCTTACCTTTAACACCGAAGTGAAGAAGAATGAGCAGCCCATGAGCACAAAGATCATCAAGCCAGTGACTCTCTGCTCTCGTATCCCCAGAAACTTGGGCTGTTCTCCTGGAGCTGAGCAGCCAGACTCTACTTTGAGGCTATTCACGTGGGTGATGGACAGGACGGTCGCAGCCACAAACCACGGCAGCCCCATCACGGAGCACACCCCCAGCATCACGGCCACCATGAAGAGGTCCAGGTGGTACCCGCATCCTTTCTGCGCGGAGCGAAACAAGAAACAGAGCATCTCACGGGACAAGAGCAAGGACAACGTCGCAAGTCAGACCCAAACAACCCTGTAGGAGCTCAAGTCGACGTCTTGAAAATTGAAAACACGAACTGGAAACAAATAAGGATGTATCCAGTCTTTGCGCAAGCACCTTGCATGACAATCCGGCAGCAGTTCAGACAAAGTGGATTTGGGGAGTTTGTATCTACTTCTCAACCAAAAAACCACCTTACTATTTTTCATTCATAAAGACATTTCTACCACTTGCGAGTAAGATATGACTCTCAGTTATCCCTGGCAGCACATCAAAATGATTCGTTCCCCAGCTGCTGCTGACATTTTAAAACAAAAGCGTGCTTCTACAACGCTCTAAGCTTAATATGCTCCTCCGAAAGATTGCTCATCTGAACTCCCCTGTTGTCGTTTGCTCCCTGTGTCATCATTAAGCCAGGAGACCATCTTGCCACGCTGCCTGACGTTGTTCCAAACCAATGCCTTCACAAGGCATTTGGAATTGGAGCTTCTCCCCGTACCTGCAGCCCAGAGCGGGTTGCGGATGGGGTTGTCTCCTGCAGCCCCTTACCTTCAGCCTGTGCTCCTTCCTGTTCACGATAAGAGCCGTGATCTGCTGGTCCATGAATATCAAGATGGTGCAAAGCAGAGCTGGGATGAGCGCAGCCACCACCGTCCACCAAGGGTTGGGTCCTATGGGGTTGATGAACCACCCGCGGTCGTCTCTGGTAGGCTGCAACAAAGCACACACATCAGCCTCATCTCCCAGCCCAGCTACTTCACCGGCTTGGATTTTCCCCTCCATCCCCGTGTCACAGCATCTCCCAGCCCTGGTTTCACGTCACCCCGGGGCTCAGCAGTGCCAGCATCCTCTTTGCAAGCACCTGTAGCTATTTCTCCTGCAGGTACCTAGTTTTGGGGCTGTCTTCTCATTTCCAGGAGGAAACGATGCACTTGGAGGTGGAGGAGATGGTCACACCACCAGCATCTCCTCCAGACTCAGCCCTGTCCTGCCTCGGTGAAACCCGCTCCGTGCCACAACACCCCCCCTACCTTGAACGTATGGGGGATGTGGAGCTTCGGTGACGGGATCCCAGTCATGAAGTCAATGAGCACCATGATGACGATGGTGAGGAAAACAGCAAAGTCACTTATTGTGGACCGCACCTGGGGCAAGAAACCAGAGCTGAAAGGGGCATCGCAAAGGGGGCCGCAACATGAGATGGAAAAATGAGAGACATCAACAACATTAAGGCTGGTTAACAAAATCCCACCACTCTGAGGACATGCAGCCAAATCCCTTGGTTAGCTACTGTTGCTGTGCTTGTCTCTGTGAGAGCTGGTGTCAGACAATAAAAAAAAAAAGAGTTTAATTAGGTGGAAGAGGGTTGTTTGAATTCAAACCTTAAGTAAAAAAAATATTAAAAAATAAGGAAGCAGATGGCTGCCACTGCAGCCACGCTCACAGCTAAAATGGGAATAAGGCGCACTGAGGCATCGTATGTTCCTCAAAAGGAAGAAAAAGTGTCTTTTCCTATGGCAGCTCCTCATTTGAACCAACTTTCCCCTTGAGCATAATGCACAGAAGGTAAAAAAAAAAAAAAAAAAAGGCAAATAAACCCCCACAACTTTGGAAGACCTCATTTCCCACTGCCTGAGCAAAATATCGCTCGGGGGCAGGTCGCGAGGCAGGTGGGAAACGCCACGGTCGTTTAGCACTCATGGAAACGAGGGAGGGACATCCAAGCTGCTGGAGAGTTTGGCCTTCAAGGTCAATGTTTCCCAGCTTGACCAAGCGGTGGCAAATACTGCTTAGCGCTCCGGGAAAGCCATTTTGGGAAATGAGTGTGGAGACTGCTGCCGGCCACCATCTTCTACCTACTCTGGTTGGGAAGTAACGGCTGCTTTTAAACTTCTTCAAGAAGCTCGACAGGACAAAGGTGGAGAAGAAGAGGATGCAGCACCAGAAGAGGACATTAGGCGCGTAGGGGCCGTTGCGTCCACAGGCAGGTCCGTGAAACTCTCCATGCAAATACCGACATTCCTGGAGAAACAGAGCGTCAGGACACAAAGGTAGTGCACGTGCGGCAAGGAAACCTGGGATAACTCGGGGCTTTTGAGGATCTTGGTCCAAGATCCATGACCTTGTAACTGCTGCTGCTGCTGCTGCTGCTGACGGAGATTTATATTGAATGAGCAGCAGCTGAACAAGTGACACATCGAACCGCACAGAGGAGAGCGGAGAGGCGAGATGTGATGGGACACCATATCACAGACCCATGGCACATCCTCCGCTCGAATGGCAGGCAACCGTGGCTGAAGAAGACGCCAAGAGGGGAAGGAAACACTGGAAGTTCTTGGGGATAGAGAAAGAGGGAGCAGGGAAGGAGGGCTAAGACAGCCGCGGAAGGAAAGGAGAAGAGACGAATCGTCCCTTCCCAGCGAAGGGCTCCCAGGACACGGCCAAGAGGGGATGAAGATGTCCTGAAGAGCCTCCCATCCTATGCCTGGGCTTTGCTTCCAGCAACAGCAGCCCGAGAGGCTGCTCAGACGTGCAAATTTATGCATGGACCTACAGACAGTGCTGAGTAAGCAAGCAAGGACTGGAGTTCTTAGGAACCAAGTAAGGAAGCTAAGGACTACCTTCAAGCAGGAACTTAAGTCCTCCAACTTCTACAAGAATCAAACCACCCACTTAACCTTGCTCCTGGTCAGAAAAATTGTCCTGCGACAGGGTCAAGGAGGACAGTTATTACCCACGATGTTGGGGGGACAAGGTGGACTCTCCTTCCCAGGACCAAGCGGGTTAAAACCACACGTTAGATTTAAAGAATGCCTTTGCAGAGCAGCACTAGCACAGTCTGAAGCCCCTCATCACCCGAAGGGCTCTGACTTTTGCAAAATGTGAACGCCCCTGGACCCCACGGCCGCGGAAGTAGTGGCTTGGGGCACTTACAGTCACCGTGAGGTTTTCCCAGGCGATGCCAGACACGTTGATCTCGTTGCTCTCCCAGAAACGCAGGGTTGCGTTGCTGGGATGGCTTGGTGCCTCACACTTACAGCTGGGAGGAGAAAAGCCAAGACGAGGGTGAGGGAAAGGCAATGGAGGTGCAGCCCTGAGCTCCTGCCAAGGGGCAGCAGCCTTTTAGGAGGAAAAGAAAAACTCACTAGTAGACGGTGAGGAAGTCGAGTTTGCTGTGCATGTGCACAGGGTAGGTCTCTCGCAGGTGACTCAGCTTCTCCAGAGCCTCGTAGATGAAGATGATGCAGATGAGGGAGGCGAAGGCTTCTTCGGTGAAGCGGGTGATGTAGCACACCAAACAGCTGGCGTCGGTGGCCACCAGCACTATGCAGAAGGCGGCAGTCCACAGCCCGATGCAGGCCCGCAGAGAGAGATAGGAGAGCGCGTACTCCCTGGGAAACCAAAATCAAACAAAGGCTGGAAAGGCCAGGAAGAGGCGCCGAGCCGTGCCTTCCTTCGGGGAAAATCACGAGCAATTTAGGAGCACGTCAAGGCTGCAGATGGTAAATGCACTTTCCATGTCCTACTACAGACAGCCTTGGGGCTGCGGTGCAGGGTGCGGACCTGCAGGAGGAGAGGCCAATTATTTCATGATTGTTATTTAACAATTAGCTTGTGTTAAGGCCTTGGAGGCTAATTGAGGTCAGGGCCCTTTGTGGAAGGTGGTGTCCTCCCACATCACCCCCATGCCCTAACACCAAAACCCCGGCTGATTTTGCACCCAGTCACCTGCTACCAGCAAGCTGGGGCTGAAGAATAAATTGAATTGCAATCAGGGTGTCTCATCTCACATCAAAGTCATCACAACACAAGGATCCCCATCCTTATGGCTTCTCCTCTTCCTGCTTCATTTTAACCCTAAAAACCCCAAACAACCTCATCCATCCTTCAGAGACCAAGGGCTCTTGCACCATCACATACTAAAGCAGCAGCGTGCAACGTCTGCGACACAGAAAACAACTGAAATCTAACAACTCTCACTGAGAAAAAGACGAGAAAAACATCTTTTCTCCACCACTGCCTCCTGAAGGCTCTCGCGGCACTCGGCCGCGGCAGCCGGCCTTACTTGCAGAATTTGTAGAGGATCTTTTCGAACACGAGGACGGGTCCAGTGCTGCCGAGGATGGTGAGAGGTTGGCCAGCAAAGAGGGAATACACCACGCCGGTCATGGATGCGCCCAGCAGTGACTCCATGGCACTCTGTCCAGGGAAGAGGCAGCGGCGAGGAAATAAATCAATGGGAAAAAGAAGAAAAAACCCAAAGCAAATTCACTGCAGCGAAGATTTTGCATGAGTTTTGCGCTCCCCCACGCCACCCAAGAGAGCTGCTCACGATGTGGCCGTCGGTCGCCTCCCCCAGCAGTCCCCCGAAGGTGATGACAGGGGACATGCAGGCACAGAAGAGGAAGAGGAAGGACGCCAGACACTGCAGGCTCAGACCATCCCGAAAGTCGCTCCAGAACCACGGGGCTTTGCGCTTCACGTCCAGGATCAAACCTCCAAAGAGCCTGGAGGAAGGAAAAACAAATAGACTGTTTCCCTGCAAGACCACACAGAGGGGGTTTTGCTGCAGAAGGACAAGCCCAAGCAGACAGTAACCTTCATTGCTAACCAGCAGCAGTCTCCTTCGGCCGTTTTATACCCGGCAGAAACCAAGCAAGCACAAAAAACCCCTCCAACAAAAAGAAAAAGGACCAAACCTGAAAGCCCATCCCCTCTTACTGCAACTGTCCCTTGCTTGGAGAAGCAGCAGAGCTCTCCCTGGAGGTATTTACACAGCTGCTTCCACCCCAAATCAAGAAAATCTGTCTGCAGTGGTGCTGTGGCTGAGCCCAGCTGCCCAGATCTCACCTGCCCAGCCCAGGGGACCGAGCTGGTAATGTGAAGCCCCTTCACTGAACCAACTAACCCCAGAAAACTGCTACAAGGGAAGGTGCACGCTCCGATTCTAGAGGCAAAGAGAAAAAAAAAAAACAAACAACAAACCCCACAAACTATTAAAGCTCACACCTTCCCGTGCGCTCCAGTTCAGGACCACTGTGTTTCTCTGGCTTGCTGTGAGAAGCACTGTCATCGAGAGCTCCTGGCATCTTCCTTTTTCCCTGTTAAAAAGGAAATAAGCCAAAGCTATGGATTCGTAACCACTGGCTTGTTGGGCTTCTGGTCTGGGTATGTGACTGCGTCAAACTGGGACCTGGTGAATCTGGGTCCCAGAACAGCATCCCCGGCCGGCCGGCCGCCGGCCTGCCCGTCCCCCTCGCGCCTCCCTCCGCCGCAGCACCCACCTGCGAAGGGACGTTTTTCGGGGGCTCGATTCGGATCGATGGATCCCATTCTCCTGGCGGCAAGACCGTGACCTGATCCAGAAACTCGTCGATGCCGGCCACGAGGTCAGCCCGGTTCTCGGCTTTATAGGCAACGTCACGGAAAACCTGCCGACAGGAGACAACCTGCTCAGAGGACAACCCATCTCCGATGTCCTAAGCACTACAGTAAGCTCCTGGCTAAATGCAAGATCATTTTCCCCAAATTTCCTGCTTGTAATGGCAGGAAATATTCCCCCAAATGGAAAAATCTGTCCATCACGGTACTTGTAATCATCTCCTCCACGAGGTCCCCATCCCTCATGGCACACCATACCCTTTTGCTCAAAGCGGGGAAGTTTCACTGGCCCTGGCAACGCCACCACTGGGGACAGGGTGCTGGGGACCCCGGGGAGGTGCAGGATGCACACCGGGTGGGATTTCAACCTCCAAGAGGTGGGGTGATACAAATCCGTGCGTTTGCTTCGGCGTGTGAACGAGGGGTGGGCTATCTGGAGAGGTGCGGGCAGTTGGGAAGCAAATCCTCTTCCTCACTACTGCAGAGAGGTGAAGAAAACCAAAAATGACCCGGAATTCTCTCTTCTCGCACCTCATCCGTCATGATAGTAGCCATGGACCTGCCGATCTCATGGTACTGATGGGCTTTGCCTTCTGGTCCAAGCAAAACAAACAGGAACCTGGGCAAGAAAAACACAATGAGCGAGAAGAACGTGTCCTTGCTCAAAGGACACCCAAGGAAATCCCTGGGAGCCCCCAGCCCCGAGCGCAGCTCCAGAGGGGACACGTAGGCTCACCGACTCCGCCAGGAATTTGAAATTCACCAAAACCGATGGCAAATTTAATTTTTGGGCCAATTTTCATTAAAATTGGCCAAGGGGTTTGAAAGACACAGCAGGGAAGGGATGCGAGTGGGAGAAATGTCCTCGCTCCCCCTGCCCTTGTTCCCTTGGGACGCCAAACTGATGCATGCACCTTGATGTTCTTTTGTTGGGTGGGGGTTTTTTGAAATAAAATCTTTGTGCTTCTCCTTCAGACCTTGTTGGGATGGGAACTTCCGTCATGCCCGAGAGGAGGACAGCCGGGGTCAGGCGGACAAATGCCACGATGGGCTGGCGAAGGAAATCCAGCTCTCCTACGAGCACGTTGGATGCTTCAGCCCCGGTGGGAATTTTCTTCATGAAATGCAGCTGCGCCTAGGCACAACAAGCGATTTTCAGGCAAATACCCCAAAAGCAAAGCCCTCAGCACTCTGCAGCCAAATTTGCAAGACCAAATCTGGCCCTAAAGGCATAAGATAGCTACGAGCGTCTCACCTTGCTTAAGTCCATCGCATTGCTCTCATGGTTCACCCCATTTTTAGCTTCTGCAGTGGTAGGACAAGGATGCGGGGTGAGTGTTTGGGCTGGTAGGAAAAAGAAAGACACTCAGAAAGACGGACAAGGAGCAATTGGGATGCTTCTCCTCTGCCAGGACAAGTCGAATGGGACCAGAGCCCTGCAGGAACCCTCACCTGGCTTGTCAAGGAGGTGCAGGTCTGACTGCTTCTTGCTCACATCAGCAAACGAGCGGACGATGGGAAGAAGGTTGTTTCTTTTCTTCTCATTCTGATGGTGATGCTTCTTCAGTAGGACTTCTCGAACTTTTGCCCACACGTGCTCGTCAAACTCCGTGGACTGGTCTTGCGGGCCCAGGATCATATCTGGGGATGGCAAAGGGAAACGAAGCCGTCAGAGCAGAAACCCCCCCAGGTCCCAAGCCCCGAAGCCCCCGGGGGAAGGCTGTGCCACGCAGGATCCCCTGACACAGGCCCAGCCTTGCTTAGCAAGACATTTTAATACAGTTCAGCCTTTGCAGCGAAAGCAAGAAGTTTCTTTTGCTAAAAAACACGAGCAAAGTGCTTATTCATCACTCTGCTAAGATAATTATTTCCCATTCGAAATAATGCAATTTTCTTGCCCCGTCTGGCCTTTCTGTCTGACTCTACACATTCAAAAAAAAAAATGGAAAAAACACACCAGAAAAAGCTGGTGTGACTGTTGCACGCCCAGCCTGCATCCAAAACCAACTTAAAAACACAGCGGGGTTTCTGGAAAAGGACGCGCCGTTGGGGCAGGGTTTGATTCGGGAGCGGAGGGCACCGCGGCAAACCGAGCTCGGCCGTTCCCGCAGAGACGCGGCGCCCGCGGTACCTGCAATCTCTTCGATGCTGTTGGCACAAATGTCCAGCAGCACCGTCCCGTTGATGATGCAACTCCTCAGCTCAGAGAGGCTGTGCAAGGACAGCGTGGCCACGTAGGGCTTGCTCCAGCGCTCGCCGCCGTCTTCCACGTCCTCCTCAAACTTCAGCCACCTGCGGACATCAGGCGCGATCAGCCCCATTGCGAGGAAACGGCCTCAGCTCCGCAACCCCTTTAACAGAGCTACAGGGCGGCGAGAGAAGGCTCCTCGCATCGGCACCTGCAAAAGCTTTGCCAAAGTCCCGGAGAGCGGAAAGCAGAGCCCGCGGGCGCTGCCGGCAAGGGGACTCCTCTCCCACCGCGGCCGGCAGCGGGGATTTACCTTGCCGTTTCCTTCCACTCGGCATCTTCACCCTCTTTCACGCAGATCTCATCCAGCTCGGTGAACAAGTCATGGGGAACGTGCTGCTCGTCCTCCTCGGTCCCGAGGATGAACTGCACTCGCTGGGACGGAGTGTCTGGGGGCAGAAGGCAAAGCCCCGTCCCGTTACCGTGCCCGAATACGGCCCGTCACGCTCACAGGCAAAGCGGGCATCGATCGGCATCATAAACATCGGGCTGGCCCCTCTGCCCTGGCTCTGTCCAGGCTTGCACAGAGCCCCAGAGAAGGAGAAGCATCTAATCCACCTCTGCATAAGGATGGGCATCTTCCCTTCCCCACAGTTCCATTTTTAAAGCCAGGATCCCTCTGAGGAAGGCGAGCCTAAATCCTTTATGCATTTAACTGTCTTAAAAAAAAATAAAAAAAAAAAAAAAAAGAGAAGAAAGAGGAAAGTTTGGGAAAAGAGAGAGGGTCCTGCTAAATGATGCCGCTTTCCCTCGGAGGAACAGCAAGCCACTCAAACAGGCACGGGGACCTGCTTGCAGAAGACCCCAGCACCCACGTAGCCCCGAGGAGTTCAGTGAACGCTGCGGCGGGACTTACAGTGGTAGCCCTGCTCCGTCGGGGCAGAGTCCTTCTCCCGTTCCCGATGCTTCTGGCTGTGGGGACGGTGATGCCGCTGGCTTTGCCTCACCAGCGGCATCCGCACGCCCACGTACAGGGTCCGGTGGCCTGCAAAAAAGCGGCGTTTGCATCGTTCTCGATACCGCGGAGACGCTTGACGCAGATGCTGCAATTAAATCAGTGCAGCCACCCCAGGAGGAAACACCAACTTCTCTTAATTTTCTTTTAACTGGATCCCTGAACGTCACAGACCTGTCCTTTTTTCCCAAGCCTATTTTACTCAAACTTTGCAACGAGAGAGCAACAACAAGTGATGGTTCCCGATCATCTAAAATGCCAAGCAAGGGACGTCGCAGGGACTTTGTGCGACAGGAAAAGGCGCTGGGCTGGCGGCTCCTCTACCGGGATCTCAGCAGAGACTCACCTTCCAACTCCTCCTTCTCATAGTGAATATTGACGACGTTGCTCGTTCTTCCTTGGTCAATCACTGCCTCTTCGTCATCTCCCTGTTTAGAAAGGAGAAGGGAAAAGTTGCGCAGAGCTCCCTTACGTCCTCCCGGCCATCGTCCACCCCCGCGTCCACCCAAATCCACGAGCATCACGCCTCCGCGTGCCTCCTCCTCCAGGCACAGCCCTAAAAGCACGGACTTGGAGGAGGTTTCTCTTCCCATAACCCAATAAAACAGCCCGTAGCATCGTTCAAACACAAAAAAAAACCCCAAAAACCCCTCTGAGATTCGCACCCAGTTGCTCGATTTCTGAAACCGAAGTTTGAAGAAGAGCAAAACACCAAGAAAACTTGGGGACCTGGCAGGGCTGTTGGACGAAATTCAAGAAGCAAGAGCTACACCGGGCACTGGGAAACAGCCCAAAAGAACCAAACCCATAATTTAAAATAAAACTTCAAACGCTGCGCTGGCATATGCTGCCCGTCGTACTAATGATGATGCATTAATCACAAAGACTTAATTAAAAAAAAAAAAACACAAACCCAAAGCCAGAGAATAAATAACTTGTTATGATTTAACCTGCAAACACTAACGTGAAATCTGCTTTTTATCCCCCAAATTCCTGCTTCGAGTGAACAGCATCACCTGCCACCGCGCAGCAGCGATGCTCGGGAAAGGCACCGGTTAATTTAACGAACAAGAGGAAGAAACGCTCCTGTCTGGAAACGAGTTTGCTGGTCCCCGAGTATTAATTTCAGAGCCGACCTGTTGCTAACTCCCCGCCAGCTCCCGGGACTCGCCCACGTAACCCGGCAGCCGGATTATCACGCGCCCGTGGCTTTCCTGTCCTCTCTCCGATGACGGCCTCCGCCACCCTCCGTCCCCTCTTAGCAAAAATGCATCCTGCTCCCCTTTGGTTTTGCCAAAAAAAAAAAAAAATCCCCCAAAAAACCAACCCCAAGAAACTCCAAACCCCAAGCCGGGAAAAGGTATGGGATGAAAGGGCTTAATAAAATCGCTTTAAATTGCAATTTAAAAAAAAAAAATTACTGTTTAAAGAAAAAAATCGCGGTTTCAAAAAAAAATCGCAGTTTTAAAAAAAAAAAATCGCGATTTAAACGAAATCACAAGCTCGAGCACATTAGGTGGGTGTTGGAGTGGGAATACACGGGGCGGTTTGGGAGTCAAACACCCCGCGGGTGACACGGGGAAAGTCTCCGTCTCTCTTAGAAACCGTTTTGCCCCCGTACTCCGACCAACGACGCTGAACCTGCCGCCGGGAGCCCTCCCCGGCACAAAGCATCTCCCCCCTCCGCATCCCTCTGCGCTCCGGGGAAATGCCGACGGGATTTCGGGGAGAGGTTTCCAACCGTTTGGGGCGGGGTGGGGGGGCATCGGGGACGTTGGGCCCCTCGGCAGAGCCCCTACCTGTAACTCTTCCAGCAGCGTCATTTTGTAACCCTCGTCCTGGCTCATCCTGACGTCGGTCAGCGGTTTTGGGGTTTTGGGGATCAATCAAGGGGGGTTAGACCCCCCCCAGGACACCGCAGTAACCCTCACCGAGAGGAGCTCAGTGTCGCCCGCTGTGTACCAACTCCAGGTACACAAAAAGTGACCGTTTCTTGGAATCGGAATCTTGGGCATGGGCGGTTATTTAAAGCCACGCAACCCCAAAACTCATCCTGCTTGGAAAACTTAGTGGATGGGGAGAAACCAGCTCTGTTTTGAACCAAACCTACCCGGAGGAGAGAAATGGGGTGTAAACGCCGGGGCGAAAGGCATAAGCGGCGTTTTGGTGTGTTTCACAGCACAAGCTGCCAACATACGACTGAGGCGCAAACCCTTGGGAAAATACCCGTTACGGGGCGGCTCAGATCCCCCGCTGCTTTTATATTATTAAGTTTTAAAGCTTCAGGAGCAAACGTGGGAGGAAACGGGACAAGTGGGGACCTCCGGGTCCGTGGCGAGATGCTCCGAGCATCTCATCGCCCTTCCCCGGCCACCACAGCATCCCCGAAATCGCAGCGAGCCTCGCACGGAGATGCCACCAAAGAATTTAAACCAGAGCAATGAAAGTGCGTGGTGACAGGCAAACAAAAGCCAAAGTTTCAGCAAATGAGGGGGGGTGGGGGGTGGCATTTTACTCCCCCTGAACTGCGAAGGCATCCAGCAAAGATAAAAAATGTACAACTCTAATTAATCTTTGAGTCTGCCGCTTCTTCCTCCTCACGGGGAGGACTCCTCTCATCGTTCCCCTGCTCCTACATGGAGCCTCTCCCACGGGCTACAGTCCTTCACGAACTGCTCCAGCGTGGTCTCTCCCACGGGGTGCAGACCTTCAGGAGCAAACTGCTCCAGCGTGGGTCCCCCACGGGGTCACAAGTCCTGCCAGCAAACCTGCTCCGGCGTGGGCTCCTCTCTCCACGGGTCCACAGGTCCTGCCAGCAACTTGATCCAGCGTGGGCTTCCCACGGGCCACGGCCTCCTTCAGGTGCCTCCACCTGCTCCGGCGTGGGGTCCTCCACGGGCTGCAGGGGGAATCTCTGCACCCCCTCATCCTTCCTCCATGGGCTGCAGGGGGAATCTCTGCACCCCCTCATCCTTCCTCCATGGGCTGCAGGGGGAATCTCTGCACCCCCTCATCCTTCCTCCATGGGCTGCAGGGGGAATCTCTGCACCCCCTCATCCTTCCTCCATGGGCTGCAGGGGGAATCTCTGCACCCCCTCATCCTTCCTCCATGGGCTGCAGGGGGACAGCCTGCTTCACCATGGCCTTCACCACGGGCTGCAGGGGGATCTCTGCTCCGGTGCCTGGAGCACCTCCTGCCCCTCCTTCTGCACTGACCTGGGTGTCTGCAGAGTTTCTTACAGCTTCTCACTCCTCTCTCCCGCTGCAAAAGCTCTCTCTAACTGGTTTTTTTTCCTTCTTAAATATGTTCTCACAGAGGCGCTGATTGGCTCGGCCTTGGCCAGGGGCGGGTCCATCTTGGAGCCGGCTGCCATTGGCTCTGTCAGACACAGGGGAAGCTTCTGGCAGCTTCTCACAGAAGCCACCCCTGTAGCCCCCCCCTGCTACCAAAACCTTGCCACACAAACCCAACACATTTGGGCTGGGTGCTGAGCCCCGCTCCATGCCGGCAGCTGTGTGGGAGGAAAATCCTTTGGGGATCTTCTGCCGGGGGGAATTTGTGGAAGGGGGGGACCCCAATGTCAGCTCTCTGTCCTGGAGCTGGAGGAGGTTGATCTAAACCTCGGGGCGGCACCACGCTCCCTCCCTCCCTCCCTCCCTCCCAGGCATGAACCCACCACAGCCGAGCAAGGAGTAGGGCAAATAATATGGGATAGGATAGTGCGTATATATGATGTCGGGGACAACCCTGGCCTGGCTTGGCAGACCCTCCCGAGACTGCAAATTATTTTTCTTTATTATTAGAGCTTTTCTGGAGGATGCTGCACACAGTAAAGTACTTTACAGGACACAACCCCCGCTCTGGGCACCTCCCGCAGGGACAATGCAGGATGCCACCACGTGCATTAAACCACATTTTCTTCCCCCATCCTTCTCTCCCGAGCAGATGGCAGTCGTACGAATCCCAAAGCGCCCAAAGCTTCGCCTCCAACATCAAGCGACACTCGGAAGGCACCTTCACCAGCGACTTCACCCGCTACCTGGACAAGATGAAGGCCAAGGACTTTGTGCACTGGCTCATCAACACCAAGCGGTACAGGTAAAAAGAGGAGAGGGGAAGGGGACCACGCTGGGAAATAACCTCCCACCACGCCACGATCCCAGTCGGTAACGCAGTTTTAGAAGTTTTCTCTCCACCTGTTTTCTTATATTCGGCAGCTCCGCAAAGAGGTCCCCGAAGGAGGAGCCCCGTGGCGTCCCCTTCCCGGCCGCGTTCCCACCGCTCACGTAAGTCAGCCCAAACAGCAGACGTGGCCCATTAAAAACAAATAAAGGAATCATTTCAAAACGTAGCCACAAATCAGCGGGTGTGGTGCAAAGTCAGAGTCTGGCTTCCTACGCCTGACGCTGCTTCTCATTTTTGCTGGCTCACGGGGCTTCTCTGGTGTTTACTCGTAATAAAATAAAACAAGGAAAATTAAGCTGCTTTGGGGGAGAGTTGATAATTTACGATGGGAAGAGGCTGTTTTGTTCTTGCCGTGCTCCGTGCTGACGTTTTGCATTTCATTTCAGTCTCAACGCGGCGGGATCGTTTGCATTTACAGGGGATATTACCACGTTGCGGTCTCGTCGAAGCAAAGCATTTGCTCCTTTGCGAACGAGAAAATCCGCTGTTCCCAAGCTCCTAAACTGATGTTAGGGGGAGTTTCTAGTCCGTGAAACTGTTTGGTGGTTGTTTGCTTTTTATTTTGAAGGTACAATTAAACGGCAACATCAGCTTTCCAGCAGCATCAGCCTGGGGATAGTTGCACCCGTCCATCACTGCCAGCGATGGGATGCTCCACGGGAAGGATTTATCCATCACACGCAGCCGCATCAATCAATCCCTTCGGTGTTTCCCAGTCACCCCCTCCGAAAATTTGCACCCACGGATCAGCCTTCCCTTCAAACCTGCATTTCTCCGGCTTCATTTTCTCTCTAACAGCTCCGAGGGCGCTGTAGATCCTGCGGCTTTCCCTAAACCGTAATAAAACCTTTGTTAAATCCGGCAGCCGGTTGGTGACGTCTCCAATGCTTCCGAGCATCCCATCGGGATCCCGCGCGCCGCTGGTCCCGGGGGATTTTGAGGCACCGGGCTCCGATCCCCAGCTTGGCTCAAGTGCCCCATTTTTCTCTCAATTCCTCGAGTTTTAGGTAAAAGGGTGATCGGGATGAACCTGCCTGACCCCACAGACCTGTGCCAGAGGGGATTTGGAAAGAAATTAAAAAAAAAAAAAAAAAAAAAAAGGAAGATAACTAGAACCTTTGGATTGAATGGTAATTAATTGTGTTGCAAATGGTCCAAAAAAAGCCACAAAAGGCAGGGGGGAGGATCTGCTCACTCTGGATGGGGCGACTTCTCTCCTGTACCAACACCTTCACCCCCCCAAGTCCCATTTCTGAACTCCCCGCACACCCCCGGTCTGGCAGAGGTGACGTGGGTGATGCTGCTGTCCCCTCCCTCCTGCAACACAGAGCTCATTGCCATCACTTGCATAGAGAAATTAAAAGAAATTTTTTTTTTTAAATTACATAAATAAATAAAACCTCAAACCCACTGATTTCAACTCTTTCCCCAATCGGTTGGTTCCTGACCCAACATCCCAGGGAGATGGATTTCCCCCAAATCAGCGCTGCCCACTCCAAACCCCCCCTTAAAAAGCTCCAAAGATGCCTCCAACTCCTCTCCTCCCTTTAAAAGACTCGGGAGCGGCACAGCAAGACACACGAGACTTTTATTATATTCTTTTCCCATTACGTTCAATGGGTGACAAGAGAAAAATCAGACAGACACGGCTCAGGCGGGTGGACCCGTCAGCCAACATCAACCCTTCACGGACGGGACCCACGAGACGGCGACACAGATTTATATTATTTGAGTTTCACAGAAGGAACCCAAAATCAATCAAATAATAATTAAAAGAAAACAAAACAAAACAAAACACACAAAGATTCAAAGTGATAAATAACACAGATATGCTCAAAGGATTCCAACCTCCCCCAGTTTTATTTACAACACGGAGCATTTCCAAACTAGATCATCTCTTACCATAAAATAAATATATTTCAGCATCTCCAAAATGAAAAAATAGTGTCTGTATTTCTAAATGGGGGAAAAAAATGAAATAAAATTTAAAAAAAAAAAATTGTGCCAGTACCTTATTTATTACCTTTTTACATCTTTTTTCCCCCCTTAGGGATTTCCATGCACCTACATTTTAGGAAACTTCTTTCGAAGGGGCTCCCGGGAGATCTGGGGAGCTGTTTTAAGGCACCAAAGATGAGGAAAACACCCAGCACCCATCCTGCATCCATGGCAAAGGGGCTTTGCTACCAACCAAAGCGTCACGGGTCACTTCAAGGATGGGGTTTTTTTTCAGTCAGAAAGCGATTCCAGGAACACCTTTGAGAGGGTTTTTTCCCCCTCGTATAATTTTCCTCTGCACAGGGCAATATTAAATCCTCCCAAAATAAGGAGCCATCCCTGGGTTTCTGGTGTCTAATGGGGGCAGGCAGCCGGAGCGCTGGGTCTCCAGCCAGGCTGGGGGGTTCCAAACACCATTGAGATGACCCAGAGTCACGTTAGAAAGTAAGACATCAGCTTTCATTTAAATAAAAAAAAAGTTTAAAATGACAATAAATACAGAAAAAAGAAAAAAGAAAAATCTAGCCCTGTAAGTAGCCAAAGCTCCAAATGGAGAAGCTGGGGCGCGCCGAGGAAGCCTGGTTTGCTTTTTAAATAAGGAACTGCCCAGGCAGCTGCCAAATTTTCGCAGCCCCCCGAGGCCAGGGGAGATGCAGATCCCGGCGGAGCTGGCCCCAGCCCGCTCTTCGTTCAGCCCGGCCCCGTTTTCCTTCCCGGGTGGGTTTCTGCCTTTTCTTTCTTTCCGAGCCGAAGAGACGCCAGGCACGCGCAGGGAACAATCCCAGCCTCCGGCCCCTGCCAGGAGGGAGCCGAGTCCAGCCCTGCGCTCTCCTCTTACGGAAAAGAACAAGGACAAAAGAAAAACTGGCCGCTACGAGAAGCCAAATAATTTCATTTAGGGACAGGGCAGCAAGGGGACTGGTACCACAACCGCCCAGCTCCACGCCCATGCCCGTCACCGGCTTAACGCTTCTACCTCCACGGGAATTCAAGTTTATTTTCCAACTGGTGGAGAGCTCAGGGCTCTCCCCCACTGCGACCTTTTCTCCCTGGGGAGGGAGGGACGGCACGGGGGAGCAGCACAGGAAGGCAGCGTGGACGGGAGGTGCACGGAGGAAGAGCAGCGAGAAAACCCAGGCTTTGCACCTTTCCCTTCCTCCAAGCACACACACCCCCCTTTTTTTTTTTGGCCTCGCCTCCTTTTTGAAGAGCTAAACCAGTTTCCTCCCCCTCCACCGGTCACCCCGCCATGCCGGCAACCGTCAAACTACGGTTTGCAAAGCCCCATCCCGTAAAAGCGTCCGATTTTGGCCCTGCTCGGTGATGTGCCGCTCTCACCCTTACAGAGCCATTTCACATTTTCTTTTCCCCACCCGCACGTCACTTTGGGTCGGTTTGATGCACAAAACGGTTCCCGCGGCGGATGGGAGAAGCCGATGGCAGGAGGGTTCGTGCGCCCGTCCCAGCTGGGCGCGGGGCAGCGGCCGCAGCCGCCAAGAGCCTGGAGCAGGTGCTGAGCCCCCAGCAAGGTGCAGGGCTGCAAGGGGACCTTTTCTTCTGGGTTGTCCTCTCCTCCCAGGCTCCAGGGCCACCCGACTCGACCGCATGTGCCTGGGGTGACGCCGCAGCCCAAGGACCCCCCCAAAACGTGAAGGGGGCACGAGAACCGTCTCTGCTGAACAGCTTGTTCCTGCAAAGCGGCAGGGAGAGGGAGGAGGAGAAGGCAGCTTCCCGCTTTCCTCCCAGCTCGTCCCACCCTGCGAGAGAAAAGACTTTGCAAGGACAGGGCTGAAAAAAGAAAAACCAAAACAACCAACCCCTAGAGTCCCAGGGAGGTAAAAGGAAGGAAAGCGGAGGAACAACGGGGGGGGCAGCCCAGGGACGCAGAGCCCCAGGTCTCACCTGGCCGCTCCCAAAACCATACGCTGTATTCAAAGTATTCGATTTTAAGTGGTCCCTTATATTCGGTTTACGGCCAGGGGACAAGAAAGGGGCATTTCTGCATTTTGCAGCTTCCAGGCTGATGGCAGAGCCAAAGGAAAAGAAAATAAATACAATAAAAATAAAATTAAGATAAAATAAAAATAAAATAAAATAAAAATAAAATAAAATAAGAATTAAAATAAAATAAAAATAAAAGTCAAAAAGAAAATAAAAAGAAAATAAAAATGAAAATTAAAATAAAGTAAAATGCTGTAAAACTGGAGGGCAGGGAGCAAACGCTTTTCCTTCGCCTTAGCCCAACTGCTCGGACGCTCCTTAGGCTGCCCCGCCAGGCAGGACATCCCTCTCCTACCTGTAAGGGACGTAGGAGTGAACGAAAGCCTGGACCCCAAACCAGACCAAAAACCCGGCCGTGATAAAGAAGAAAACGGAGAAGGCGTCAAGTATAACAGAAAACTATTTGGAACATAAACATGAGTTTATATTTGAAAAAAAAAGAGAAAGGAGAGGAGGAATTGGGTATTAAAAAAATAGCACTGAATGATAAAGCGCTAGCAGTCCCTCTACCACTACGCAACTGCAACAAACACACGCACGTACGCACGGAGGCTCAACAACACCGAACTCCCATTGACCGTGATGTGCACCTCAGTTTGCTGGTCTAGAGATACTGAATGCCTGAAGCACACCAAGGATAACTGAAGACGTCTGCATGGCTTTCATGGGAATCCTCCAACTGGAAAAAAAAAAAGCAGTTTCTCCCCGTGTCCGCGTTGGCACATCCCTGAGTCACGTTCTCGCTCCTCTCCTTCAAAGTCAAGATTCCTAAACATAAAAACTGGGGAGGGGGAAGAATGGGAAAAAAAAAAAAAAAAGGGAGAGCATCATCAGTGGAAGATGGGGTTTGAGCCCCGTTCGTGGGACCACCGCGGCAGAGAGGAGCTGGCTGGCGTGCCACCGTCCTCGCCGCTGCTCGTTTGCTCAGCATTGCTGGACGAAGCATGGGAAAACCGTACGCGCGCGTCTCGTCACGCTCGCATGCGGTCCTTTACCTTTTTCCTCCCCAAATTCAGACTGTTTCTGTGTTCATAGGGAGAGTCTTCCACACAGTCGTTTTCGACATTTCATCCCAGATATTAATCTCGGAAGGATCGGTCCTGCAATAAATATTTTACATAGCAATCCGTGATTACGGGAACTGCTGCCGCCAAGTGCGTTAGCACCAGCAAGAGGACCAGGGGGGCCCAGGAACCAAAGCTCAGCGTAAGCACCGGAGGTTTTGCTGGATGAGGAGTTTCGGGAGGCAAGCCTGTAGAACAACAGCTCCAGGCAAAGGCTCTTGCTGGCGTTTAGCCCTGGAGCGGGCTCCTAAGCCACTGCTGCTACAGGTCGTGCCTACACCACCTCTTTCTTAAATATGAGGATCTCCTGCTACCCTAAAGTCACTGATGATGCAAGTTTTGGGGGTTAAATGGGAGTTGTGCAGCCGCTCTGCGCAGGGGCAGAGCCCCGCCATCGCCTCCGGCAGCCCTGCCCAGAAATTTGATTTTCCCGCCGAGCGGACCGCTTTACTGAGGGACGCTCGATAAAGACGGTGCCAAACACCTTCAAACGAATCTTGCCGGGGGTCCTGGCGCTTGGTGGCACTTTACCTGTCGCTGCTTTGCTGTGGGATATCCAAGTCGCTGGTCTTCCCCACTTTCAGTTGAACCCAATTTGCAGCAGCAGCTTCCATCACCTTCTGGGACTCCTGACGGAAAAGGGACAAATCAAGTTCTCGGTCTTTAATCAAAGCGGAGATAAACTCAGCACCCAGTAAAGACGTTGCACGCTGTCCTCTCCTCCTGACCTGCGGCAGCTTTAGCTATCAGTGCAGCAGGGTATAATAATAATAATAATAAATCTTTATTATAGGACTCATTTTTAAAATTATACCTCTAGTCAAGTGTTAAGCTCACTGCTAATTTAGGATAAAAGGTTACGATGTGTGATCCAGGCTATTAGGATCCGTTTCTGTTTAGTTCTGATCTTGCCCCGACATTTAAAGACGAGCTGTGGCAGAAAGAGGCAATCTCACAGCCCGAGGGAGACGCCCGGCCCCGAGCACCCAGCAAGCTTCACCTCTTCTTCTTCGGCTTCATTTTTGGCATCGTCCAACTTCTTCTGCTTGCTTTCTGGCATAAGGTCATCCAGAAAGCTGAGCTCTCGCTTCGAGAAGCAGAAATCCATCACTTTCCGGACAAAAACGAGAGCCAAAACCTTCACGAATGAGAGGGAAGATGCAGCGAGGTCAGAGATGATGCCACAGCTCGCTCCGACGCTACAAACACCCCGACGCCGAGCAGCACCGGCTCTTACCATCATGGGGAAGATGATGGCGGCACGCGACACCTTGATGGCCCAGAGCAGGACGAGGCAGATCAGCTGGATCATGGTGAAGCAATGCACCTTTCGCAAGGGGACGTGCCGCAGGTAGATGAAATCCGGCTGGTGTTTCGCCGGCATCCCAAACAGCTTCAAGCGATCGAAGAACTGTAAAATAACAGTGAGAAGTTTCTGGCCCCGGGGAGACGCGGAGGGAGTGTTCAGGATCTCACTTGCAATGAGAAATCCTGGATCCCACCGCGTTCCTCTGCGAGCAGCACCCAATTTTCCCTCCGCTCCATCTATAAACCGGCTTGCCCGCGAGAGCTGCCCACCGAACTGCAATTATTCCCCGTTATTCTGTTCTCAGCGTTTCTCAGCACGCTGAATCCCCCAGCAAGGATTTCCACCAGCCACAGAAATTGCCTTCCCTTCGCGCTGAATTCCCCCATTTTCCCGTAACCTGCCCTGAACTTGCCCGGTCCTCCCGGCCCTATACACCTCCTGTGCCTCCTCCAATCTTTTTCTTACACAAAATATTTTGATCGCTTGCTTTCGGAGAGGGGTTTTTCCCCCCATGCCACTGCTTTTTTTACCTGCTTCTATAGAGATGAAATACCAGGGACCCAACACGCTGTAAAAGAGGCCGTACCTGAATTCCTCTGAGCGACGACACACCCATGTAGAGAAAGACGCCATAAAGCACAGGCATTGGTATAAACTCCAAAAATAAATACAGAAATTAGTGCATTCTTGTTTTCAAATTGCATTTTCAGTATTACCGCTCTCTTCTACAGTCCCTGCCTAAAATTGCCTAAAGCCTTCCAGCTTCCACAGGGTTAGAGAAGTGTCGCATTTTAACCATCAGAGATTTTGTGCGTGCGAATGATTTAATGCTCTGCTTTAGGCTGAGCTTTTGAGTTACACTTCATCAGAATAATCCTGTTTTCCAGAAAGGTTGGAGGAAAATAGGTGATTTCGCCCATGCTACCATATGCCGCGTTCTGCGACGGTAGAAAAACATTTGTACGTGTTCTTGTGGCAACACGCAAGAGCAGCGTGCCTCCTGTGAGCCTAGAGATGAGATTACTTTGTGGGAGGAACACGCAAGGAAGCCCACGGGGACGATTTCAGCGCGTTTAGCTACTGGGAACGGCTGTTCCGAGGCATCTGGGGGAACAAATTGCAACCGATAACATGCTGCCTGGTTGAAAGAGCAGAGGTACTGCTCTAAATACGCTTCATCGTAACCCATAAACACGGGTGGGCCTGAAAGACATCTGAAAATCCAAGCAGTTGGCTTGCTCGCTTGGCTCGAGCGTGCCAAACTGGGGTCTGAAGGGCTGGAAAGTGCAACCGAGGGTGGTTCCCACCACGGATCGAGCCCCAAGGTTTGGGATCACCTCCTCCTCTGCTCCACAGCTACTCAGGCCTGGAGAAAGGGGACTAGTTTTGCATAACCTCCAAAAAGCTCGCGGTTGTTGGGTGGTTTCCATTTTCCTCTTACCTTTAACACCGAAGTGAAGAAGACTGAGCAGCCCATGAGCACAAAGATCATCAAGCCAGTGACTCTCTGCTCTCGTATCCCCAGAAACTTGGGCTGTTCTCCTGGAGCTGAGCAGCCAGACTCTACTTTGAGGCTATTCACGTGGGTGATGGACAGGACGGTCGCAGCCACAAACCACGGCAGCCCCATCACGGAGCACACCCCCAGCATCACGGCCACCATGAAGAGGTCCAGGTGGTACCCGCATCCTTTCTGCGCGGAGCGAAACAAGAAACAGAGCATCTCACGGGACAAGAGCAAGGACAACGTCGCAAGTCAGACCCAAACAACCCTGTTTGAGCTCAAGTCGACGTCTTGAAAATTTAAAACACGAACTGGAAACAAATAAGGATGTATCCAGTCTTTGCGCAAGCACCTTGCATGACAATCCGGCAGCAGTTCAGACAAAGTGGATTTGGGGAGTTTGTATCTACTTCTCAACAAAAAAAACCCACCTTACTATTTTTCATTCATAAAGACATTTCTACCACTTGCGAGTAAGATATGACTCTCAGTTATGCCTGGCAGCACATCAAAATGATTCGTTCCCCAGCTGCTGCTGACATTTTAAAACAAAAGCGCGCTTCTACAACGCTCTAAGCTTAATATGCTCCTCCGAAAGATTGCTCATCTGAACTCCCCTGTTGTCGTTTGCTCCCTGTGTCATCATTAAGCCAGGAGACCATCTTGCCACGCTGCCTGACGTTGTTCCAAACCAATGCCTTCACAAGGCATTTGGAATTGGAGCTTCTCCCCGTACCTGCAGCCCAGAGCGCGTTGGGGATGGGGTTGTCTCCTGCAGCCCCTTACCTTCAGCCTGTGCTCCTTCCTGTTCACGATAAGAGCCGTGATCTGCTGGTCCATGAATATCAAGATGGTGCAAAGCAGAGCTGGGATGAGCGCAGCCACCACCGTCCACCAAGGGTTGGGTCCTGTGGGGCTGATGAACCACCCGCGGTCGTCTCTGGTAGGCTGCAACAAAGCACACACATCAGCCTCGTCTCCCAGCCCAGCTACTTCACCGGCTTGGATTGTCCCCTCCATCCCCGTGTCACAGCATCTCCCAGCCCTGGTTTCACGTCACCCCGGGGCTCAGCAGTGCCAGCATCCTCTTTGCAAGCACCTGTAGCTATTTCTCCTGCAGGTACCTAGTTTTGGGGCTGTCTTCTCATTTCCAGGAGGAAACGATGCACTTGGAGGTGGAGGAGGAGATGGTCACACCACCAGCATCTCCTCCAGACTCAGCCCTGTCCTGCCCCGGTGAAACCCGCTCCGTGCCACAACACCCCCCCTACCTTGAACGTATGGGGGATGTGGAGCTTCGGTGACGGGATCCCAGTCATGAAGTCAATGAGCACCATGATGACGATGGTGAGGAAAACAGCAAAGTCACTTATTGTGGACCGCACCTGGGGCAAGAAACCAGAGCTGAAAGGGGCATCGCAAAGGGGGCCGCAACATGAGATGGAAAAATGAGAGACATCAACAACATTAAGGCTGGTTAACAAAATCCCACCACTCTGAGGACATGCAGCCAAATCCCTTGGTTAGCTACTGTTGCTGTGCTTGTCTCTGTGAGAGCTGGTGTCAGACAATAAAAAAAAAAGAGTTTAATTAGGTGGAAGAGGGTTGTTTGAATTCAAACCTTAAGTAAAAAAAAAAATTAAAAAATAAGGAAGCAGATGGCTGCCACTGCAGCCACGCTCACAGCTAAAATGGGAATAAGGCGCACTGAGGCATCGTATGTTCCTCAAAAGGAAGAAAAAGTGTCTTTTCCTATGGCAGCTCCTCATTTGAACCAACTTTCCCCTTGAGCATAATGCACAGAAGGTTAAAAAAAAAAAAAATAAAAAAAAGGCAAATAAACCCCCACAACTTTGGAAGACCTCTTTTCCCACTGCCTGAGCAAAATATCGCTCGGGGGCAGGTCGCGAGGCAGGTGGGAAACGCCACGGTCGTTTAGCACTCATGGAAACGAGGGAGGGACATCCAAGCTGCTGGAGAGTTTGGCCTTCAAGGTCAATGTTTCCCAGCTTGACCAAGCGGTGGCAAATACTGCTTAGCGCTCCGGGAAAGCCATTTTGGGAAATGAGTGTGGAGACTGCTGCCGGCCACCATCTTCTACCTACTCTGGTTGGGAAGTAACGGCTGCTTTTAAACTTCTTCAAGAAGCTCGACAGGACAAAGGTGGAGAAGAAGAGGATGCAGCACCAGAAGAGGACATTAGGCGCGTAGGGGCCATTGCGTCCACAGGCAGGTCCGTGAAACTCTCCATGCAAATACCGACATTCCTGGAGAAACAGAGCGTCAGGACACAAAGGTAGTGCACGTGCGGCAAGGAAACCTGGGATAACTCGGGGCTTTTGAGGATCTTGGTCCAAGATCCATGACCTTGTAACTGCTGCTGCTGCTGCTGACGGAGATTTATATTGAATGAGCAGCAGCTGAACAAGTGACACATCGAACCGCACAGAGGAGAGCGGAGAGGCGAGATGTGATGGGACACCATATCACAGACCCATGGCACATCCTCCGCTCGAATGGCAGGCAACCGTGGCTGAAGAAGACGCCAAGAGGGGAAGGAAACACTGGAAGTTCTTGGGGATAGAGAAAGAGGGAGCAGGGAAGGAGGGCTAAGACAGCCGCGGAAGGAAAGGAGAAGAGACGAATCGTCCCTTCCCAGCGAAGGGCTCCCAGGACACGGCCAAGAGGGGATGAAGATGTCCTGAAGAGCCTCCCATCCTATGCCTGGGCTTTGCTTCCAGCAACAGCAGCCCGAGAGGCTGCTCAGACGTGCAAATTTATGCATGGACCTACAGACAGTGCTGAGTAAGCAAGCAAGGACTGGAGTTCTTAGGAACCAAGTAAGGAAGCTAAGGACTACCTTCAAGCAGGAACTTAAGTCCTCCAACTTCTACAAGAATCAAACCACCCACTTAACCTTGCTCCTGGTCAGAAAAATTGTCCTGCGACAGGGTCAAGGAGGACAGTTATTACCCACGATGTTGGGGGGACAAGGTGGACTCTCCTTCCCAGGACCAAGCGGGTTAAAACCACACGTTAGATTTAAAGAATGCCTTTGCAGAGCAGCACTAGCACAGTCTGAAGCCCCTCATCACCCGAAGGGCTCTGACTTTTGCAAAATGTGAACGCCCCTGGACCCCGCGGCCGCGGAAGTAGTGGCTTGGGGCACTTACAGTCACCGTGAGGTTTTCCCAGGCGATGCCAGACACGTTGATCTTGTTGCTCTCCCAGAAACGCAGGGTTGCGTTGCTGGGATGGCTTGGTGCCTCACACTTACAGCTGGGAGGAGAAAAGCCAAGACGAGGGTGAGGGAAAGGCAATGGAGGTGCAGCCCTGAGCTCCTGCCAAGGGGCAGCAGCCTTTTAGGAGGAAAAGAAAAACTCACTAGTAGACGGTGAGGAAGTCGAGCTTGCTGTGCATGTGCACAGGGTAGGTCTCTCGCAGGTGACTCAGCTTCTCCAGAGCCTCGTAGATGAAGATGATGCAGATGAGGGAGGCGAAGGCTTCTTCGGTGAAGCGGGTGATGTAGCACACCAAACAGCTGGCGTCGGTGGCCACCAGCACTATGCAGAAGAAGGCAGTCCACAGCCCGATGCAGGCCCGCAGAGAGAGATAGGAGAGCGCGTACTCCCTGGGAAACCAAAATAAAACAAAGGCTGGAAAGGCCAGGAAGAGGCGCCGAGCCGTGCCTTCCTTCGGGGAAAATCACGAGCAATTTAGGAGCACGTCAAGGCTGCAGGTGGTAAATGCACTTTCCATGTCCTACTACAGACAGCCTTGGGGCTGCGGTGCAGGGTGCGGACCTGCAGGAGGAGAGGCCAATTATTTCATGATTGTTATTTAACAATTAGCTTGTGTTAAGGCCTTGGAGGCTAATTGAGGTCAGGGCCCTTTGTGGAAGGTGGTGTCCTCCCACATCACCCCCATGCCCTAACACCAAAACCCCGGCTGATTTTGCACCCAGTCACCTGCTACCAGCAAGCTGGGGCTGAAGAATAAATTGAATTGCAATCAGGGTGTCTCATCTCACATCAAACTCATCACAACACAAGGATCCCCATCCTTATGGCTTCTCCTCTTCCTGCTTCATTTTAACCCTAAAACCCCCAAACAACCTCATCCATCCTTCAGAGACCAAGGGCTCTTGCACCATCACATACTAAAGCAGCAGCGTGCAACGTCTGCGACACAGAAAACAACTGAAATCTAACAACTCTCACTGAGAAAAAGACAAGAAAAACCTCTTTTCTCCACCAGTGCCTCCTGAAGGCTCTCGCGGCACTCGGCCGCGGCAGCCGGCCTTACTTGCAGAATTTGTAGAGGATCTTTTCGAACACGAGGACGGGTCCAGTGCTGCCAAGGATGGTGAGAGGTTGGCCAGCAAAGAGGGAATACACCACGCCGGTCATGGATGCGCCCAGCAGTGACTCCATGGCACTCTGTCCAGGGAAGAGGCAGCGGCGAGGAAATAAATCAATGGGAAAAAGAAGAAAAAACCCAAAGCAAATTCACTGCAGCGAAGATTTTGCATGAGTTTTGCGCTCCCCCACGCCACCCAAGAGAGGTGCTCACGATGTGGCCGTCGGTCGCCTCCCCCAGCAGTCCCCCGAAGGTGATGACAGGGGACATGCAGGCACAGAAGAGGAAGAGGAAGGACGCCAGACACTGCAGGCTCAGACCATCCCGAAAGTCGCTCCAGAACCACGGGGCTTTGCGCTTCACGTCCAGGATCAAACCTCCAAAGAGCCTGGAGGAAGGAAAAACAAATAGACTGTTTCCCTGCAAGACCACACAGAGGGGGTTTTGCTGCAGAAGGACAAGCCCAAGCAGACAGTAACCTTCATTGCTAACCAGCAGCAGTCTCCTTCGGCCGTTTTATACCCGGCAGAAACCAAGCAAGCACAAAAAACCCCTCCAACAAAAAGAAAAAGGACCAAACCTGAAAGCCCATCCCCTCTTACTGCAACTGTCCCTTGCTTGGAGAAGCAGCAGAGCTCTCCCTGGAGGTATTTACACAGCTGCTTCCACCCCAAATCAAGAAAATCTGTCTGCAGTGGTGCTGTGGCTGAGCCCAGCTGCCCAGATCTCACCTGCCCAGCCCAGGGGACCGAGCTGGTAATGTGAAGCCCCTTCACTGAACCAACTAACCCCAGAAAACTGCTACAAGGGAAGGTGCACGCTCCGATTCTAGAGGCAAAGAGAAAAAAAAAAAACAAACAACAAACCCCACAAACTATTAAAGCTCACACCTTCCCGTGCGCTCCAGTTCAGGACCACTGTGTTTCTCTGGCTTGCTGTGAGAAGCACTGTCATCGAGAGCTCCTGGCATCTTCCTTTTTCCCTGTTAAAAAGGAAATAAGCCAAAGCTATGGATTCGTAACCACTGGCTTGTTGGGCTTCTGGTCTGGGTATGTGACTGCGTCAAACTGGGACCTGGTGAATCTGGGTCCCAGAACAGCATCCCCGGCCGGCCGGCCGCCGGCCTGCCCGTCCCCCTCGCGCCTCCCTCCGCCGCAGCACCCACCTGCGAAGGGACGTTTTTCGGGGGCTCGATTCGGATCGATGGATCCCATTCTCCTGGCGGCAAGACCGTGACCTGATCCAGAAACTCGTCGATGCCGGCCACGAGGTCAGCCCGGTTCTCGGCTTTATAGGCAACGTCACGGAAAACCTGCCGACAGGAGACAACCTGCTCAGAGGACAACCCATCTCCGATGTCCTAAGCACTACAGTAAGCTCCTGGCTAAATGCAAGATCATTTTCCCCAAATTTCCTGCTTGTAATGGCAGGAAATATTCCCCCAAATGGAAAAATCTGTCCATCACAGTACTTGTAATCATCTCCTCCACGAGGTCCCCATCCCTCATGGCACACCATACCCTTTTGCTTAAAGCGGGGAAGTTTCACTGGCCCTGGCAACGCCACCACTGGGGACAGGGTGCTGGGGACCCCGGGGAGGTGCAGGATGCACACCGGGTGGGATTTCAACCTCCAAGAGGTGGGGTGATACAAATCCGTGCGTTTGCTTCGGCGTGTGAACGAGGGGTGGGCTATCTGGAGAGGTGTGGGCAGTTGGGAAGCAAATCCTCTTCCTCACTACTGCAGAGAGCTGAAGAAAACCAAAAATGACCCGGAATTCTCTCTTCTCGCACCTCATCCGTCATGATAGTAGCCATGGACCTGCCGATCTCATGGTACTGATGGGCTTTGCCTTCTGGTCCAAGCAAAACAAACAGGAACCTGGGCAAGAAAAACACAATGAGCGAGAAGAACGTGTCCTTGCTCAAAGGACACCCAAGGAAATCCCTGGGAGCCCCCAGCCCCGAGCGCAGCTCCAGAGGGGACACGTAGGCTCACCGACTCCGCCAGGAATTTGAAATTCACCAAAACCGATGGCAAATTTAATTTTTGGGCCAATTTTCATTAAAATTGGCCAAGGGGTTTGAAAGACACAGCAGGGAAGGGATGCGAGTGGGAGAAATGTCCTCGCTCCCCCTGGCCTTGTTCCCTTGGGACGCCAAACTGATGCATGCACCTTGATGTTCTTTCGTTGGGTGGGGGTTTTTTGAAATAAAATCTTTGTGCTTCTCCTTCAGACCTTGTTGGGATGGGAACTTCCGTCATGCCCGAGAGGAGGACAGCCGGGGTCAGGCGGACAAATGCCACGATGGGCTGGCAAAGGAAATCCAGCTCTCCTACGAGCACGTTGGATGCTTCAGCCCCGGTGGGAATTTTCTTCATGAAATGCAGCTGCGCCTAGGCACAACAAGCGATATTCAGGCAAATACCCCAAAAGCAAAGCCCTCAGCACTCTGCAGCCAAATTTGCAAGACCAAATCTGGCCCTAAAGGCATAAGATAGCTACGAGCGTCTCACCTTGCTTAAGTCCATCGCATTGCTCTCATGGTTCACCCCATTTTTAGCTTCTGCAGTGGTAGGAGAAGGATGCGGAGTGAGTGTTTGGGCTGGTAGGAAAAAGAAAGACACTCAGAAAGACGGACAAGGAGCAATTGGGATGCTTCTCCTCTGCCAGGACAAGTCGAATGGGACCAGAGCCCTGCAGGAACCCTCACCTGGCTTGTCAAGGAGGTGCAGGTCTGACTGCTTCTTGCTCACATCAGCAAACGAGCGGACGATGGGAAGAAGGTTGTTTCTTTTCTTCTCATTCTGATGGTGATGCTTCTTCAGTAGGACTTCTCGAACTTTTGCCCGCACGTGCTCGTCAAACTCCGTGGACCGGTCTTGCGGGCCCAGGATCATATCTGGGGATGGCAAAGAGAAACGAAGCCGTCAGAGCAGAAACCCCCCCAGGTCCCAACCCCCGAAGCCCCCAGGGGAAGGCTGTGCCACGCAGGATCCCCTGACACAGGCCCAGCCTTGCTTAGCAAGACATTTTAATACAGTTCAGCCTTTGCAGCGAAAGCAAGAAGTTTCTTTTGCTAAAAAAACACGAGCAAAGTGCTTATTCATCACTTTGCTAAGATAATTATTTCCCATTCGAAATAATGCAATTTTCTTGCCCCGTCTGGCCTTTCTGTCTGACTCTACACATTTAAAAAAAAAAGCTGGAAAAAACACACCAGAAAAAGCTGGTGTGACTGTTGCACGCCCAGCCTGCATCCAAAACCAACTTAAAAACACAGCGGGGTTTCTGGAAAAGGACGCGCCGTTGGGGCAGGGTTTGATTCGGGAGCGGAGGGCACCGCGGTAAACCGAGCTCGGCCGTTCCCGCAGAGACGCGCCGCGCGCGGTACCTGCAATCTCTTCGATGCTGTTGGCACAAATGTCCAGCAGCACCGTCCCGTTGATGATGCAACTCCTCAGCTCAGAGAGGCTGTGCAAGGACAGCGTGGCCACGTAGGGCTTGCTCCAGCGCTCGCCACCGTTTTCCACGTCCTCCTCAAACTTCAGCCACCTGCGGACATCAGGCGCAATCAGCCCCATTGCGAGGAAACGGCCTCAGCTCCGCAACCCCTTTAACAGAGCTACAGGGCGGCGAGAGAAGGCTCCTCGCATCGGCACCTGCAAAAGCTTTGCCAAAGTCCCGGAGAGCGGAAAGCAGAGCCCGCGGGCACTGCCGGCGAGGGGACTCCTCTCCCACCGCGGCCGGCAGCGGGGATTTACCTTGCCGTTTCCTTCCACTCGGCATCTTCACCCTCTTTCACGCAGATCTCATCCAGCTCGGTGAACAAGTCATGGGGAACGTGCTGCTCGTCCTCCTCGGTCCCGAGGATGAACTGCACTCGCTGGGACGGAGTGTCTGGGGGCAGAAGGCAAAGCCCCGTCCCGTTACCGTGCCCGAATACGGCCCGTCACGCTCATAGGCAAAGCGGGCATCGATCGGCACCATAAACATCGGGCTGGCCCCTCTGCCCTGGCTCTGTCCAGGCTTGCACAGAGCCCCAGAGAAGGAGAAGCATCTAATCCACCTCTGCATAAGGATGGGCATCTTCCCTTCCCCACAGTTCCATTTTTAAAGCCAGGATCCCTCTGAGGAAGGCGAGCCTAAATCCTTTATGCATTTAACTGTCTTAAAAAAAAATAAAAAAAAAAAAAAAAGAGAAGAAAGAGGAAAGTTTGGGAAAAGAGAGAGGGTCCTGCTAAATGATGCCGCTTTCCCTCGGAGGAACAGCAAGCCACTCAAACCGGCACGGGGACCTGCTTGCAGAAGACCCCAGCACCCACGTAGCCCCGAGGAGTTCAGTGAACGCTGCGGCGGGACTTACAGTGGTAGCCCTGCTCCGTCGGGGCAGAGTCCTTCTCCCGTTCCTCTTCCCGATGCTTCTGGCTGTGGGGACGGTGATGCCGGTGGCTTTGCCTCACCAGCGGCATCCGCACGCCCACGTACAGGGTCCGGTGGCCTGCGAAAAAGCGGCGTTTGCATCGTTCTCGATACCGCGGAGACGCTTGACGCAGATGCCGCAATTAAATCAGTGCAGCCATCCCAGGAGGAAACATCAACTTCTCTTAATTTTCTTTTAACTGGATCCCTGAACGTCACAGACCTGCCCTTTTTTCCCAAGCCTATTTTACTCAAACTTTACAACGAGAGAGCAACAACAAGTGATGGCTCCCGATCATCTAAAATGCCAAGCAAGGGACGTCGCAGGGACTTTGTGCGACGGGAAAAGGCGCTGGGCTGGCAGCTCCTCTACCGGGATCTCAGCAGAGACTCACCTTCCAACTCCTCCTTCTCATAGTGAATATTGACGACGTTGCTCGTTCTTCCTTGGTCAATCACTGCCTCTTCGTCATCTCCCTGTTTAGAAATGAGAAGGGAAAAGTTGCGCAGAGCTCCCTTACGTCCTCCCGGCCATCGTCCACCCCCGCGTCCACCCAAATCCACGAGCATCACGCCTCCGCGTGCCTCCTCCTCCAGGCACAGCCCTAAAAGCACGGACTTGGAGGAGGTTTCTCTTCCCATAACCCAATAAAACAGCCCGTAGCATCGTTCAAACACAAAAAAAAACCCCAAAAAAACCCTCCGAGATTTGCACCCAGTTGCTCGATTTCTGAAACCGAAGTTTGAAGAAGAGCAAAATACCAAGAAAACTTGGGGAACTGTCAGGGCTGTTGGACGAAATTCAAGAAGCAAGAGCTACACCGGGCACTGGGAAACAGCCCAAAAGAACCAAACCCATAATTTAAAATAAAACTTCAAACGCCGCGCTGGCATATGCTGCCTGTCGTACTAATGATGATGCATTAATCACAAAGACTTAATTAAAAAAAAAAAACCAACAAACCCAAAGCCAGAGAATAAATAACTTGTTACGATTTAACCTGCAAACACTAACGTGAAATCTGCTTTTTATCCCCCAAATTCCTGCTTCGACTGAACAGCATCACCTGCCACCGCGCAGCAGCGATGCTCGGGAAAGGCACCAGTTAATTTAACGAACAAGAGGAAGAAACGCTCCTGTCTGGAAACGAGTTTGCTGGTCCCCGAGTATTAATTTCAGAGCCGACCTGTTGCTAAC
>NW_026561906.1:0-35379 GCF_028858705.1 Grus americana
GGGCGGGTGGGCTTGAACGCCGAGTCCACGCCACCTTCCTGCCCGACGGGGGGTGTTGAGTGCTTGGTGGGTGCCCAGCACCCAACAGGGATGACAAGCACCCAGCATGGATGCTGAGCACCCACCAGGGAGGCTGAGCACCCAGCAGAGATACTGAGCACCCGGAGGGGATGCTGAGCACACAGTAGAGGTGTTGAGCACCCATCCAGGATGCTGAGAGCCCAGTGGTATGCTGAGCACCCAGTGGGGATGCTGAGCACCCACCCGGGATGCTGAGCGCTGGGATCACCCTGAGCACCCATCAGGGACGCCCAGCACCCGTACCTGGTAGGTGACGCCGTGGGGGAAGTACTCCATGAAGACATCAGACTCATTGCCCTGCACCTCGCGGTGTGTCACGGGGCGCTCGCCCAGCAGCGCGTTCATCTGGGTGGAGAGGAGGGCGCAGGCACCCTGCTCGTCCCGCGAGGAATCCCGGCCTGCGGCGACAGCCAGCGCTGAGCCCCCCCGGTGTGTGTCCCCCCCCTCCCCCGGACCCCCACGGACCGTCCCCCCCCCGGGGCTCACCCATCCAGAGGTGGAGGTGGGCTCGCTCGTCCGGCCCGTTGTGCAGCACCAGGTAGGCGTCCCCCGAGAAGAAGACACCCCACGTCGCCTTGGGGACCTCCACCGGCCGCAGCTTCTCCACCCGCCAGATGTGCAGCCCCGGGCGGGTGGCGTCGGGGCCGAAGGGGGAACCGCTGCAGGGTGAGGGGTGGCGTGAGCTGGGGGGGTTTGGGGGGGGGGATGTGTGTGTGGGGGTGGTGGTACCTTTTGGGGAGCGCGGTGTACATGGCGTCGGGGAGGTGGCGGTGGAGCGGCTGGATGGACCTGCGGATGGAGGGACACCGTGAGAGGGACAGCGCAAGGACGGGCAGCAAGGTCAAGGACACCCCAATGGGGAGGCAGACACCCCGATGGACAGATGGACACCCAGAAGGACGGACGGACGCCCCTACGTACAGGGGGACGCCCCGAGGGACAGAGGGACACCCCGTGAATGGACATCTAGGAAGACGGACGGACACCCCAACAGACAGACGCCCCAATGTCCCGATGTACCCCGAGATATAGCTGGACACGCAGAAGGATAGACAGATGGACACCCTGGCGGAGAGGAGGACACCTGGACAGACAGACAGACAGACAGACAGACGCCCCAGTGGGCGGGAAGTGCCCAGGACAGCCGGACAGACACCCCCAGAGCAACACACCCCGCGATGGACAGACAGACACCCCGAAGGACACCCCGACAGACAACCAGACACCTGGATGGACCGACAGACACCCCGACAGACCCCCCCCCCCCCCCCCCCCGATGGACAGCCACCCACACGGACGGACAGAGGGACACACGGACGGACAGCCGGACCCCCCCCAACAGCCCCTCGCTCAGGCGGCCGGCAGCGGGCTGCGGCAGGACAGACGGACGCCCCAACAGCCGCGGGACACCCGGAAGGCGACGGCGCTGACTCAGGCGGCAGGAAAGGGTGGGGACGAGGCGGGGGGGGGGAACGGGCCTGGGCCTGCGTGGGCACCCCCGGGGGGGCACCTGGCCTTGAGTGGGGCCCCCCACAGTATGGATGGGGGACACCGAGCCCTGGGACCCCCCACCATGCTGGGAACCCCCACCCCACTGGGACCCCCCCACTCCTGCCCCCCCCCCCCCGCACTGGGACACCCACCCCACTGCTACCCCCACCCCCCACCCCCACCGGGACCATTGTCACCCAGGGGACCGAGTGCCCCTGTGGGGGGGGGGGGGGTCCCAGCCCTCTGCCCTGCCAGGGGCTGGGGCAGGTCTGGGGGGGGCTGTACTGGGAAGGGGGGGGGCTGTACTGGGGGGAGGCTGGGCTGGGTGGGGGGACTGTACTGGGAGGGCTATACTGGGGGGCTGCTCCGGGAAGGGTGTACTGGGAGCTGTACTGGGGACGTTGTACTGGGAGGGGGTTGTACTGGGATGCTGTACTAGGAAGGCGGGGCTGGGAGGGGGCTGCGCTGGGAGGGCACTGTACTGGGGAAGCTGTAATGGATGGCGAAGGCTGTACTGGGAGCTGTACTGGGCGGGGGGGCACTACTGGGGGGCTGCATGGGGGGAGGGGGCTGCAGCAGAGGCTCACTGGGAGGCACTGGGAGGCACTGGGAGGTGCAGGGCGGAGGCCTCCCCCCCCAGCTCCCCGCAGGCCCCAGCCGCAGCATTGCTGGGAAGTGACTCACGGCTGGGGGGGGGGGGGGCCACGCGTGTGACGAGTGCGGGCGGCCTGAGCCCGCCACGTGGCCCCACCAGCCACCGCACAGCCCAGGGAGCCTGCGGGGCCGGACCGGGTGGGGGGCACCCACCGCACCCCCGTAGCGCTTTGGGTGGCACCCTGGGGGGCTGGAGGGGCCGCACGCTCCGTCCTGCCCCCCCTTCCCCGGGAATGGGCAGGGCGGGGGGTGTGTGTGTGTGTGTGTGTGTGTCACGCGTGTGCAGTGCGTGTGCAGTGTGTGTGTGCTGCATCCCACGTGCAGCGCATCGTCTGTGTGCGTGGTACGGCCTTACACACAGCGTGTCCCGTGTGCCCCGTGTGCAGTGCGTGTGCAGGGAGCCCGTGGGCAGTCTGCCACATGTGTGCAGGGACTCGTGTGCAGTGCGCGTGCAGCGTGTCCCCTGCGTGCAGTGTCTCTACGTGTGCAGTGCGTGTGCTGCTCCGTGCGATGGTGCGGTCTTCCGTGTGCTCTGTGTGTGCAGTGCTGCGCACAGTGAGTGTGCAGGGCACGGGGTGGGGGGGGCGTGTGTGCAAGGCTGCAGTGTCGGGGCAGCGCATGTGCACACGCGGTGTCTGTGTGTCCGTGCAGGGCTGCAGTGTGCGAGCACAGGCTGGCTGCACCCTGGGCCACGTGTGTGCACAGCGCTGGTGTGCAGAGCGCAGTGCCTGTACGTGCAACGCCTGCGGTGGGTGTGCAAGGGGGTGCGGCCTGTGCACGCACAGTGCATGGTGTCAGGGCGGCTGCCGCAGGTGCGGTGCCAGCGCCCGTGCGGGTGCAGTGTTGGTGCCAGGCCAGTGCACTGCACGTGGTGCCGCTGCCGATGCGGTTGCACGGTGCTGGTGCAGTGCCAGTGCCAGCGCCGGCGCAGTGCTGGTCCCCACGCAGTGCGGGTACCAAGCAGTGCCAGTGCGGTGCCAGTCCTGTGCAGTGCCGGTTCAGCGTGGGTTCCCCCTGCAGTGCCAGTGCCCGTGCAGCGTGGGTCCCGAGCAGTGCCGGTGCTGTGCCAGTCCCGGTGCTGTGCCAGTCCCGGGCAGTGCCAGTCCCGGGCAGTGCCAGTCCCGGGCAGTGCCGGTGCTGTGCAGTGTCGGTCCCGTGCAGTGCTGGTGCCAATGCCGTGCAGTCCCGGTCCCGATTCCAGTTCCGTGCCGTGCGTGCCGGTGCCGTGCCGGTGCCGTGCCGGTGCCGAGCGGGTCCCGCACAGCGCCGCTGCAGCTCGGTGCCGCCCCCGCCTCCTGCGCCCGCCCCCAACCCGCCCGCCCGGGCTGGCCGGGGCCGGGGCCGGGGCCGGTGCGGCGGACGCGGCGATGGTGCTGGCGGGGCCGCCCCGCTCCTGCCTCCTGCTGGCGGCCGCGCTGCTGCCGCTGCTGCCGCCCGGGGCCGCCCCGAGCCCCGCCGTGCCGCCCGCGCTCACCGACGCCGAGATCGAAGCGTTTCTGCGCGGCTTCCTCGGCCCCGGGGAGCGCGGGGACGGCGAGGAGGACGGGGACGGGGACGGGGATGGCACCGACCTGGGCTTCGGCACCGACCCGGGCACCGGCACCGGCACCGGTGAGCGAGCGGCACCGGCACCGCGGGTGGGGGCTGCCCCGGTACCGGGCACCGGCGGGGGGGGGGGGGGGGGCAGCGGGAGGTGGGGACCCCCCAGCCCGGCCCTGGCCGCCCCTCACCCCGCGGCGGGGCGGCTGCGCCCCCTCCCCAGGCTCCCCGGGGCGGCTGACAGAGCCCGAGAAACCCAAGAAGGGGAAGAAGGAAAAACCTCCCAAACCCACCAAGAAGCCCAAGGAGAGACCCCGGGGCTCCAAGAAGGACAAGGACAAGGACAAGGACAGGGACAGGGACAGGGACAGGGGCAAGGACAAGGACAAGCCCCCAAGAAGCCCAAGGAGAAGCCCCCAAAAGGCTCTGGAAAACCCCCAAAAGGCTCCAAAAAGCCCAAGGAGAAGCCACCCAAGGCCACCAAAACCCCCGCCGGCAAGAAGCCACTGGAGCCACTGACCACCCCCCCAAAGCCCCTCGCCACTCCGCAGCCCCCGGGGGGTGAGGACAATGTGGGGACACCCCGGTTCCCAGAGCAGCCTTCGCCCTATGAGGAGGATGAAGATGGAGGTGGCCGAGGTGAGTCTTGGGGCTCCCCGTCTCGCCAGCAGCCTGGTTGGAGGGGAGGGGGGGGTCTTGGCACACCACGGTGTCACCCCGCATCCCACTCGGCTCCCTGGTGGCACCCCATGGCTTTGTCCCCTGTGGGGGTCCCCACTGGGATCCCCTCCCTCAACCCCCCACCAGCCTTCCTCCCCAGAGGGATTTTCTTTCGGGGCGGGGGTGCCCTGGGCTGGGCTGAGGGGGGCCCCGCCAGCCCCTCGCTCTGTGTCCCTGTCCCCAGGGGAGCTGGAGGAGCCGCCGAGCGAGCCCTGGGACCTGGGCCGGGAGGACTGGCGCCCCGAGACTGGTGAGTGCCCTGTGTCGTGGGGCCACCCCCCTGCACCCCAGGGCCACCCCCCTGCACTCCGGTGCCAACCTTGCACCCTGAGGCCACCCCCCCCGCACCTCGGGGCCACCCCCCTGCACCCCAGGGCCACCCCCGGTGCCCCCGCCCCACACACCCCCTCCCCACAGAGGTCCCCGAGGAGCCGGAGCCACCAACGCTGGACTACAACGAGCAGCTGGAGCGGGAGGACTACGAGGACTGTACGGTTCCGTGGCGCGGGTGGGGGGGACTGCTGGGGTCCCCTGCTCTGCAGGGAGGGAGAGAGGGGGTGCCCCCCCCGCCTTGCACCCCCAAAGTCAGTGCCACCCCCTCTTTCTGTCCCCAGTTGAGTACATCCGGCGGCAGCAGAAACCCCGCAAACCCCCGAGCAGGAAGAAACCCGAGAGAGTCTGGCCCCAGCCCGAGGAGCCGTGTAAGTGGGGTGATGGGGGGGGCAAGGGGGGGCTGGCACCACTCACGGTGGGGTGGGGGGACAGTCCCCAGCCTCAGGGACCCAGGGGAGCATCATTTTGGGGCAGCCATCATTTTGGGTGAGCCTGGGACACCAAAGAGGCATGGGGGGTGCGGGGGATCCTGTAGGGGTGTGGGGACCCCACAGGGGCACGGGGGATCCCCCAGGGATCCCGCAGAAGCATGGGGTTCCCACGGGGACCTGGGGGTACCCCCCCCCCCAGCACAGCCCCTTTTTCCCTCCCCAGCAAAGCCAGAGGTGCCACCCCCACAGCCACCCCCGCCGCCCATCCCCGTGACTGAAGGGGACTACGAGGAGGGCTTCGAGCCACCCGACTACGATGACCGTGAGTGATGAGCCGGGGCCGGGGCACCCCAGGACCCCCATCTCTGGGTGGCTCTGCCTGGCCCCACGGGTAGGGATTCCCCCCCCCCCCGCCATGCCCAGCTGGGCTCCGACCGGCAGCACCCACCCCTGCCCTCCCCCGACCCTAAAGGGGTGTCCCAGCCCCCCTCCCCCTTTGCACCCCCAGTGGCGTACGGGCTGCCCCCCCCGCCGAAGCCCAGGAAACACCCGGACAAAGGGGACGAGATGGAGACGGACGAGGAGAAGCTCAAACCCTGTAAGAGATGGGCAGGGGCTGGGTGCTGGGCGGGTGGCACATCCCTGGGGTGGGTGGCACATCTCCAGGGTGGGTGGCACGTCCCTGGGGCGGGTGGCACATCCCCAACAGCCGCTCTTCCGCCCCAGGGAAGCCCAAGAAAGGTGGCAGCAGCAAGGAGGAGGAGGAGGACCCTTGGGTGGAGGAGAAGGGCCGGGACCGCAAAGGTGGGTGCCAGCCTCCCATCCCCTCACGCCTGTCCCCCCAGGCTCTGCCCCCCCCCCCTCATGCGTCCCTTTTCCAGGAAAACCCAAAAAACCAGGGGGGAAGAAGTGGGAGCCGGACGAGGACGAGTGGGCCCCTCCAGAGGAGAAGACAAGTGAGTGTCCCTGTTCCCGGGGGAGAAGCGGGCACCTCGCTGGCTGGGGGGGGGGATGCCCATCACCTTCCCCCCCATCCCCCCGTCCCCAGGATGTCCCCCCATCGGCCTGGAGTCCCACCGCATCGAGGACGACCAGATCCTGGCCTCCTCCATGCTGCGCCATGGGCTGGGTGCCCAGCGCGGGCGCCTCAACATGCAGGTGAGGATCACCCACCCTGCGCCCACCCCCTGTGCCAGTGGACCCCCCCACCCCACCCACCCACCCATGTCCCCATCGCTGTCCCCACCACAGGCGGGCACCAACGAGGACGATTTCTTTGACGGGGCTTGGTGCGCTGAGGACGACAGCCGGGCACACTGGATCGAGGTGGACACCCGCCGCACCACCAAGTTCACGGGCGTCATCACCCAGGGCCGCGACTCCCAGATCCAGTATGGGGCCGGGGGCGAGCAGGAGGGGACGGATCGGGGACATAGGGGTGGGGGAGTGGCTCGGGGACATGCCCCCCCCAACCTGTCCCCTTCCTCCCACAGCGAGGACTTTGTCACCAGCTTCTACGTGGGCTTCAGCAACGACAGCCAGAACTGGGTGATGTACACCAACGGCTACGAGGAGATGGTGCGGGACCCCAAAACGGGCTGGTTGGGGGGGGGACAGGGACAATAGGGACTCTCCCCCCCACCCCCACCCCCATTGGCTACATCTCCTTCCCCCTCGGCAGATGTTTTACGGCAACGTGGACAAGGACACGCCGGTGCTGACCGAGTTCCCCGAGCCCATGGTGGCCCGTTACATCCGCATCTACCCCCAGACGTGGAACGGCAGCCTCTGCCTGCGCCTCGAGGTCCTGGGCTGCCCCCTCTCCAGTAAGAGCCACCCCAACGCAGAGGCTGGGGGGGTTATGGGGGGGCTATGGGGGGGTTACAGCTCCCTGGCCCCCCCCCACTGTGTCTTTGTGCCCTCCGCAGCCATCAGCAGCTACTACGCCCAGCAGAATGAGGTGACCTCCACCGACAACCTGGACTTCCGCCACCACACCTACAAGGACATGAGGCAGGTGAGCACCTCCGTGGGGGTGGGCACCTCTGTGGGGGTGGGCTCGGCCCCCCGAGCGCTGCCCCCCTTCACCCTCTCCCCCACGCCCGCAGCTGATGAAGGTGGTGAACGAGGAGTGTCCCACCATCACCCGCATCTACAACATCGGCAAGAGCTCGCGGGGGCTGAAGATCTACGCCATGGAGATCTCCGACAACCCGGGCGAGCACGAGACGGGTGAGAAGGGGGCGTGGGGGGGCCTGGCCACAGTCCCCTGGCGCAGGCAGGGGTGTGGGTAGCACACTGACCCTGCCCATACCCTGCCGGCAGGCGAGCCCGAGTTCCGGTACACGGCAGGGCTGCACGGGAACGAGGTGCTGGGCCGGGAGCTGCTGCTCCTGCTCATGCAGTTCCTGTGCAAGGAGTACCAGGACGGCAACCCCCGCGTGCGGAGCCTGGTGACCGAAACCCGCATCCACCTCGTGCCCTCCCTCAACCCTGATGGCTACGAGCTGGCCCGCGAGGCGGTAAGGGGATGGCGGGAGGGGACGGCGGGGCGGTGGGAGGGGATGGCGGGGCGGTGATGGGACGGCGGCGCAGCAGGATGCAGCCCCAGGGCTCACAGCTGCCCCGGGCTGCCCGCAGGGCTCTGAGCTGGGCAACTGGGCGCTGGGCCACTGGACGGAGGAGGGCTACGACCTCTTTGAGAACTTCCCCGACTTGGCTTCGGCTCTGTGGGCGGCCGAGGAGAGGAAGCTGGTGCCCCACAAGTTCCCCAACCACCACATCCCCATCCCAGAGCACTACCTGGCCGAGGAGGCCACGGTGAGCCACGGCACGGGGCACGGCGGCGGGATGGTGATGAGGAGGGGGTGTCTCACGCCGCCGTGCCCACCTTGGCAGGTGGCGGTGGAGACGCGAGCCGTCATGGCGTGGATGGACAAGAACCCCTTCGTGCTGGGAGCCAACCTGCAGGGCGGGGAGAAGCTGGTGTCCTACCCCTTCGACACGGCCCGGCCCGTCAGCGAGACGCCAGCGGCCGCCCCTCGCCCACCAGACGACTACGAGGATGATAACCCCGAGCTGCAGGAGACGCCCGACCACGCCATCTTCCGCTGGCTCGCCATCTCCTACGCCTCGGCCCACCTCACCATGACCGAGACCTTCCGTGGGGGCTGCCACACGCAGGACATGACCAACGCCATGGGCATTGTGCAGGGGGCCAAGTGGCACCCCCGGGCCGGCAGTAAGTGGGCGCCACGCTGTACGGCATCGGCTTGCCTGCCCCGCGCTCCCTCCACGTGACGGTGCGAGCGAGCAGCTGGCTGGGCACTTGGTTGTTTGTTTTACAGGCATGAACGACTTCAGCTACCTGCACACCAACTGCCTGGAGCTCTCCATCTACCTGGGCTGTGACAAGTTCCCCCACGAGAGCGAGCTGCAGCAGGAGTGGGAGAACAACAAGGAGTCACTGCTCACCTTCATGGAGCAGGTAGGTGCTCAGACACGCCGGGCAGGGTGCCAGCAGCCGCCCTGCCTGCCCCACACCGCTCCTCACATCCCCTTTCCTCGCGCAGGTCCATCGGGGCATCAAGGGCTTGGTGACGGACCAGCAAGGAGAACCCATCGCTAACGCCACCATCGTCGTGGGGGGCATCAACCACAACATCAAGACAGGTAGGGCGCAGCGTGAGGTGCCGGGCAGGGTGCTGGCAGCACTGTGCTCCCTCCTCCACGTCCCGCTGCCTCCCCTCGCTCCACAGCCAGCGGCGGGGACTACTGGCGCATCCTGAACCCAGGCGAGTACCGTGTCTCGGCTCGGGCCGAGGGCTACAACCCCAGCGTCAAGACCTGCAGCGTCTTCTATGACATCGGGGCCACCCAGTGCAACTTCATCCTGTCGCGTTCCAACTGGAAACGCATTCGGGAGATCATGGCCATGAACGGGAACCGGCCCATCCGCCGCATCGTGCCCGGCCGCCCCATGACGCCCCGCGAACGCATGCGCCTGCGTATGCGCCTCCGGCACCGCATGCGGCTCCGGCAGCAGATGAGGCTGCGGCGTCTCAACGCCACCACGGCCACCAGCGGCCCCACGGCCCCGCCGCCCACCACGGCCCTGCCCTTCCCCTTCAGCAGCACTGCTTACGCGCCCTGGAGCCAAGAGCCACCCACAGCCGGCACCTGGGAGATGGAGACTGAAACGGAGGTGGTGACCGAGCTGGTGACAGAGACGGAGGCGTGGGAGCTGGGCACAGGGACAGCGCAGCCCTTCACCACGGCCGAGACCTACACCGTGAACTTTGGTGACTAGGAGATGCTCATCCCCTCGCTCCTGCCTCGAACCAAGGCCAGACGCTTGCGGCTGGTTCGGTTTCACCTGCTGCGGGCTCCGGCATCTGCTTCTAAAGTCTTCCTCGAGCCCCAGGCAGCCCGCTCCGGGTGGGCTCCAGCTCCTCACCCGCACTGCTTCCTAGGACTGCAGGGCACCCGTGCCGATGCTCGCCCCGAAGGCTGGGTGGCTGCGGAGCATCCCCCTTGCCGGGCTCCAGAGCCAGGCAGGAAAGGACGCGCTGCCTCGTCCCTCGGGGCTGGGCAGTGTCAGCCCTTGCCCGGCAAGGGAGGGGGTGAAGCAGGACCCAGCCCTCGCCCCATCCCTGTCTCCCGGCACAGGGGGGTTGGTAGGGGTGGTCCCGCTCTCCAGGGCAGGGCCCGTACGGAGGCAGGCACAGCCCCTGTCCCCTCCACACAGGTTTTTTTTTTTTGTTACACAAATAAATCAAGTTATATTGGTACGAGCATCTCTTCTCTCTCCCGTGCCCCGGCAGCTCCACGCCAGCCCTCCCGGGAGGGCAGAGGGGGGTGACGCAAAGGCAGTGGGCACCAGGACCCTCCGAGGGGCCGGGGGTTTATCGAGTCCGTGCCCTGCCTGCTCAGTCAGTGCCCGACCTCCATGTCCCCGTCATCGTCCTCGGCCCCGAAGCCAGAGAAGCTGATGGGCTGGCAGCTGAGGTTCCGCAGGTTGACGAGACAGGCGGTCTGCGTGGTGCTGAAGTCGGGCACCGTCACCAGCAGGACCTGCTGCCCGTCCTCCCCTGCAAAGACAGGCGGGTGTCAGGCGGATGAATCCCTGGTCGGCACCCCGGCATGGGGTCCCAGCCCCGAGCGAGGACTGGGGGGGCCAGCAGGCTGCGGGGCTCACCTTTGAGCACCTTGGACTGGAAGCGGGGAGCGTTGCCGCAGAAGTAGACGTGAGGGCAGTCAGTGAGGATGAAAGGGTCCGATTTGTAAAAGGGGTAGCAGCCTGGGAGGGATGGAAATTAGTCAGGGAACCTGCACCCCTTCGAGAGCAAACATCCCCCAGCCTCGGTGGCCCCCCAGCCCTCGCCTTACCCAGGGTGTCTGGGGCTGTGGGGCTGATGTGTCCCGCCAGCAGCGTCCACTCCAGGATCTCCAGGTAGTCATCCATGCTGCTGTATTTGAAGATGTCACTGACATTTTGTCCCGACGTCCCCAAAAACCTGCAACGTTTTGGGGGAAGGAGGGAGAGATTCAGATTGCTGTACGTGCCGTGACTCGCCCCGTGATCCCACGCCGGCAGCAGTTTGCCACACCGGGATTTTCTACCTGATTCCATCCACGTCGGCCTGGTAGGGGTTGGTAACCAGCCGGAGCGTGGAGTAGGCACTGGCGAGGGGCAGCATGCAGTGATGCAGCGGCTGCTGGGGCAGCGTATAGTTGGTGGGGTCAAACTCACCAGGCATCACGTCCACGGGCACGGAGGTCTGCGGGCAGAGCGGGGATTGCCAGGGATGGCCAAAGCACCTCCTTCAAAGGGGCTCAGAGCAAGGCCCCGGCTGGAGCTTGCTGCCGGCTCTGCCTCACTCCCCAATTTGGCTCCTGCCACTTCCCCGCAGGAAGCCCTGCTCGGCTTCACCACAGCGACCAGATGCCAGGAGAAGGATCCGAAGCCAGGCTGTGGGCCACCTCCCCTTCTCGCAGCATTCCCGTACAGCGCTGTACGCGGTGCTCACAGCGGGGGCAGGGAAGGGGCCTCTGTCACCCCGCACCCCCGGGCCGCTGGCAGAGTGTTGCCTTCTCCAGAAGGTCCCCGGCCAACCCCACCCCGCTCCAAGCACTCACACAAAGCTGCAGCAGGATCTCATCCAGCATCTTCACGGCCTCCACGCTCGCTGCCTGGGTCTTCTTGGTCAAGTACTTGGCCTGGGTCGGGGGGAGACAGTGAGGGAACCAGCCCACGCCCTCTCCCATTCCTCCTTCCCTGCCTCCACAGGACTCCCTGTGCCAGCCCGGGCCCCAAAGAGCACGGCCGAAGCTGAAGACCCCTTCCCCGCCGTACCTTGTTGATGGTGTCCCGGCTCTGCGTGTTCTGGCTCAGCAGGTTCCCCGCCAGGATGACGCGGGAGATCTGCGCGGCGCAGCTCTGCTCGCCCTCGGCGCCCAGCTGCCCCGTCACCACGTCCACCAGCAGCTGCGTGCTCAGCAGGGACTCGCCGCTCCCGCTGCCCAGCCCCAGCCCCGACACCAGCAGGACGAACCTAGGCGGAGAGGCTCGGGCAGCATGCCGCGCTCCCTGCCTGCACCAACCCCTGCCTGCGCGGTGATGCCAGCGCTGCCCACACCAAGGGGTTCCAGAGAGCTGGGCGCAGGGGACATGAGCTCCCCTTGTCCGCACGATCTCTCTCGGCATGAGGCGCCCGCTCTGATGGGCACACGGTGCCCAGGGCTCGGGGATACGGCAGGGGACACGGTGCCAGCCCCGCTCCCGTCACCGCGGACACTCACCGGTCCGAGCTGGGGCCTTTCCAGGGCAGCGCCTGGGGCAGGTTGGCAAAGCAGTGATCCTCCACCAGGAACTTGCCGTCATCCTGCTCGGAGCCGTACACGGCAAAGACAGTCCCTATGGCAGACAGCGGTGGTCAGCCCCCGGCCATGGCCCGTGAGGCGGCTCCCGCCGAGGAGCCGTCGTCCCCTACCTGTCACCAGCTTCTGCACCTCGATGGCTCCTTCCAGCTTGATCCGCTGCAGCTCGTCCTCCAGGATCAGCTCGTCGGAGGGGTGGATGTACTTGGGCAAGGGCGGCTGAGGCACCAGGTTGTGCTGGGGGGGCACAGGGCAGGCTCTGACGGCCTCAGCGAGGCCGAGCTGCCCCAAATGGCCCTTCCCCTCCCCCAGCTAAACCCTGCTCGTGGAAACCAGAGCGCGGGCGCGTGACTCACAAGAGCCACCGCCGCGGCCCCCCACCGCCGGCCCGGCCAACGCCCCCGCTGCCGCTTTGGAGGCCCCGGCAGCTCTCGGCGCTGCTCGCCAGCTGCACGCCACCCGGATAAGCTGGTTTTGCTTAACGCTTCCCCACAGCGCCCCGGCGAAGCGAACACGAGCACGGCTCCCTGGCCAAGGAGGAAGTGGCTCAGCCAGGCGGCGGGAGACAGCGCTCTGGCTCACCTCGGGAAACGTGTTTGCAATCACCAGCCGGGCAAGCGCTCGGCTCCCTTTGAACCCTGCCCGGCAGGCACGGTGCTAACCTCATGCCGTGACGAGCAGGCTCCAAACTTCCCAACGTGCTCCCCGCGAGCCGGCTGGGAACAGATGGACCCCCAGCACCACGTGGGGACGATGGAGCTTCCCTGGATGCCCCCCTTATCCTCCTCCCCTGCAGCAGGGAAAGGGGGTTTGCTCTGCCAACCCCGCCGGATCCAAACCCTCCAAGGGCAGGAAAAGCAACGCCAAGCAGGCACACGCAAGGTGCGCGCTGGCAGAAGGGGGTGGCACCAAGAGCGGCGGCATCTAGGGACGGGGTAGGCACAGAGAAGATTCTACGCTGGCTCCCCAGGCCACAGCCCTGGCAGTTCCCACTTGCGAGCGCGAGGGAAGCGATGGGAAGCCGGCCGAGGTCCCGATGTGTGTTGGCACGTCACCCGTGTGGAGGAGGAGGAGGGGGGGGCCCACGGGAGGGAACGTCCCCGCCATTACCTCCTCACTGATCTCCTGCAGGATGGAGGGCTGCAGCTGCATCGCTTTGAAGAGCGTCCCCACCACACAGCACTTCTCGCCTGCCCGCAGCTCGCAGAGCTTCCTCAGCACCACGTTGTTCCCTGCAGAGAGAAACAGGGCTCAGCCGGCCTCGGGGACGGCTGCGAGGGCAGGCAAGACTCGAGGCTGGCCAGGACCGGCTGAAAGGGCCTGAACGTCGAGGCCAGCGAGAGGCGGCGGGGGAATGTTGCAAAGCCTCTTGCTTTTCCTCGAGGCACGGAGCCGAATTCACATGTGTAGGCCAGATGGGGCCAACGGAGCGTACCAGAGAGCCAGCGCTGCCTGCAGGCATTTCCTCTGCGTTGAGGGGGGGCAAAGCTGGGTCATGCTGGGGTCTGGGGGACCCGCAGCTCCCAGCCACCGCCCAGCCCGGCATGCAGAGCTCCTGCTGGGCCCACAGGCTCAGCTCTGCCCGGGAAGGGAGAGCGCACAGCTCTGGGTGCTCTGGCCCTTGGGCACAAGGGGCTGGCGTTCCAGCTCCCCACCCAGGAGACGACCCGAACATCCCACTCAGGTTTGACAGGCAGGAGAGATCGTCTGATCTCTGCCAGGGCCAGGTCCTCTGCCCAGGATCCCCACTGGAAGCCAGGGTCCCCATCGCAGCCGGGCATTTGGGAAGATCCCGACAGGCTGCTGGGGAGCGGCAGGGTTTCCTCCGCCTGAAAGGCACAAACAGGTTGCTGGGCTTTAGCCAGGGATCCACAGGGAGATACGGGCCGGGGGAACCAACGCACGCCTCAGGAGGTGCAAAGAGCATTGCAGCTCCAGCGCTTCATCGGCTTTGTGGCTGGGGAGCGTTTGCGGACGGTGAAAAATGCATCTCCCTCACTACAAGCTGAGCCCAAGATTTCTCACCTCACCCACAAGGACCCAGAGATGCTTCAGCCCCATCCTTTACGTGTCCGTACCACTCTTATTTCCCTCTCTTTAAATTGACCCGTGAAGCCCATCCATCCCCGGGCCTCAGGCCCTGGAGGGAGGAGGACTGGCTGCAGGGCTGCGCTGGCGCTGCGAGAGCTGCCGGGCTCCTCTCCCAGAACAACACTGCCAAAACCCGCTGCCGCGCCAGCTCCTCCGTCAGCGCGTCCTTTCTGGCCACGGGCGGCGGGGTGATGTTTTCCCCTCTCCAAAGTCTCCCTTTGCCGATCACGCGCCTGCTGAACGTGACTCCCGTCCGGTGGAAAGCACCCCGCTGCGATCACAGGCACCCCGGGCTCAGCAGAGCTGGCAACAAGGGTTCAGCAGTCCCAGGAATGCAAACACTCGGAGTCAGAAAAAACAATCCAGTTTTAGCTTCTTATTCTTGGCTCTAACGCCCCAGATCTGTGTGTTTAGGGGGAGGGGGGAGCTGCTTTCTCCAGATTTTGCCTGCAGGCGCTTCTCGCTGTGAGACAAACCCCAGAAATCTCATCCCATCGCATGATTCGGAGAAGCGGAGCTTTACAAAACTGCTGGTTCCCATCACCCTTGGCAAAATCCAGGGTCACGGCGCAGGGTGGCTGGCCAAGGAATGACATCCGCTGTGGAACCGGCACAGCCCGGCGCGGGCTTTGCTTCCCCTCGGCTCCACGCAGCCCACGCGGCCAAGGAGAAAAAGAAAAACAAGCGATCGGCCCGAAAAACCTCCATAGAAGGGCAAAGCCGAAAGCTTGGCTGGCCGAGAGGGTGAAATCCGATAACAGGCTTTTACCACGCTCAGGGAGCCACGCGCCGCGCCGAGGCCTGCCAGGAAGCTCAGCCACTGCGCTCTGGCAGCGGTGAGGTGGTTGCTTCATCCACCGCCGCTGTTACGCCTTTGGATGGAAACTCTCTAGTGCGAGGATCCCACCCGCTAACGCGGCCCCGCCGGGCGAGGAAACGGCCCCCCCCGCCAGCGCAAGCGTCGCCTCTCCTACACCCCGCTTCCTGGCTGGGGTGCACGCCTGCCCCTCGCTCTGACAAACCTCGCGCTTCACTCGTGCTGCCGACAGCGAGCGGAAGCTTTGACCTGGCCTGGTGAGCAAGAAAAAGGTTTTCTGTGCAGAGCTGATGTTTCAAGGTGGTTTTAGAAACGTTGAAGGGACGTTCCTGGCTGGGTCGGACGCTGTTCGGCAGAGGAGCCATCCCCAAAACACCACCCGTGGGTTATTCGGCCCTTTAACGTGTACGGAAGCTCAGGAACCGACGGCCAACACGCACCGAGACATCACCGAAGAGCTCCCAGCCGGCGCCCCGTTGGCCGCGCAGCTTCGCCTTCCTTCCCCAAAGAGGGGGGGTCGCTCCCCCAATCCCACTCACCCCACTTCTGTCGTGCCCGCTCCTCCAGGATGTGCCGCATCTCGATGAGGCGCGCGGCGTAGATGTGAGCGTACTGGCGGCTGAAGCTGCGCTCACCCAGCCGGAAGGGCTGAGAGCGGTCGGCATACGCCGAAACCGGCACCCTGGCGAAGGTGGAGGCCTCGGTGGAGGGGGGGGCTAGCAAACCCTGCGCCGTGGGGGCCGCCTGCTCTGAAAACATGGTGGGCGCCGGGCTGGACACAGGAGGGATTTAATGGTGGGTCTGGAAAGCAAACGGGTAAATTAAGGATCCCGGTAAATCAAGGGCGGCCGGTGGCACAGCCCCAAGCCCAGTGCACCCCGGCCGTCAGCGTCACCCCAAGATGCTGCGAATCCCTCCCTGGAGGTGGCCCCCACCCCCAAACTGATGCCCTTGCCCCCCAAACACAAACCAGGCCAAGGTCTAACCCAACCCCCCCCGAACACCGCACCCCTCTGGCACCCCCCTCCTTTCTCTCCGCTCCCACACCAGGGCACCCCAAACTCATCCTGGTGCCAGGAAAATCCCAGGACCCCCCCAGAGATCACACCCTGGCAGCAGGACACCTGAAGCCCCCCCCCCAGAATACACCCTGGCCATGGCACCCCCCTGGGGCCCCCCTCAAACCCACCCTGGCACCAAGTGCCCCGCACAGCCCCACGGGCACCCCCTGCACACCCCCCTGGCACCCCCCCCCCCGACACCCCCTGCACACCCCCCTGGCACCACCACCCTCCCCAGACCCCCCCTGGCACCACCCCCCTGGGGCCCCCTGCACACCCCCCGGCACCACCTCCCCCCCCCCGACACCCCCTGAACACCCCCCGGCACCACCCCCCCCCCCCCGACACCCCCAGACTCCCCCCGGCACCAGCCGCCCCCCAGCCCCCCCTGGCACCGGCACCAACCCCCGCAGCCCCCCCGAACGCCCCCCTGGCATAAAGACACCGCCGGGGCAGCGGACCCCCCCAGAGCACCCCCCCGGGTACCAGGGCCTCCCCGAACCGGGCCCCCCCCTCCCCAGGCCGCAGGCCACAGGCCACGTACGGGGTCAGAGGTCAGAGGTCGCGGGGGGGTCGCAGGCCCGTGCCGCGGAGCCGCCATGGGGAGGGGGCGGGAAAAGGCGCGAACGCCGCAAAGCCCGGAAGTCGCGTGGGCGCGGAGCGGAAGTGGCGTCAAGGCGGCGGGTCGCCATGGCAACCGCTGATGGCGGCGAGGCCGTTGCTGTGGCTACGGCGGGGGGGGGAGGGGGGAGCACGGCCACGGCCACGGGGAGAACCGGGACCCAGCGGGACCGACCGGCACCCCCCGGCGCCCGGCAGGGGATGGAGGGGGCACCGGGACCCACCGCCGGGACCCGCCCCGGAGCCCGGGAGCGTCCGGCCCCGCGCCCCCCTCACGGTGCCCCCGCACAGGGCCCGACCGGGCCGAGGGCTCGGGGCCCCCGGCAGCACCCCCGCTCCCGGGGCTCGGGGGGGTTCCTGGGGCCCGGGCCGCCCCCCCCGGCTCCCCTTCCTGCCGCGGGGGCGGAGGGCGGAGGTGTGAGGGCGGAAGGGGGCTGGCGAGACCGTGCCGCTCCATTTTAAGGGGTGTTGGGGTTTCGGAGGCGCTGAGTGGTGCGGCCGTCCCCGCAGCCCGCGCACTGGGCTATAAAAGCCGTCAGGGTGGGACGCGCCCGCCGTCACCCGCTGTCACCCTCCCGAGTGGGCTCACCATGGCTGCCGCCTTCCTCTTGGTGCTGGTGGCCGTGGGAGGTAATGGGGGTCCCTCGCGTCCCGGAGCAGCGGGGGGACGGGACCCCAGGGTGGAGGGGACAGCGGGGACGGCAGCCGAGGTGGCAGTGTGCTTGGGGACGGGGGGACGGGGTCGGTGTGGGGAGCGGGCGATGGCAGGGATGGGGTCCTCGTGGGGACAGGCAGCTGGGGGTGGCAGGGACAGGGGATGTGCGGGGACGGGGGGATGGTGGGGACGGGAGGACACGGGGACAGGCAGGAGGGACGGCAGGGATGGGGGCTGAGCAGGGTCGAGCACCCGGGGCAGTGGGGAGGGCGTCTGGGCACCCCTGGGGCACACGGGGACCTCGGTGACGGGCACGCGCCCCTGTCCCTGCGCTCACTGTCCCCGCTCAGCGGCATGGGCCGCGGTCCCCGAGCCCTGCCAGGGCGGCCCCGCGTCCTGGTGCCAGGACGTGGCGACGGCGGTGGAGTGCCGCAGGGAGCAGTACTGCCGCGACCTCTGGGACAGCCTGGCCACGGTGAGCACCAGCCCCGCTGCCCCGCGGCCTCGACACCGGCCGTGGGGCAGCCTCCCCGCTCACATCGGGGGGCCCCACACGGCCCTGAGTGTCTGCGTCGTTCCCCCCCGCAGTGGGACGCGGCCAAAGGTGACGCGGAGGCGCCGGGCAGGGGGAAGAAGTGCAGCCTGTGCACCAAGATCCTGAAGAAGATCCAGGCGATGGCGGGCGACGACCCCGACGAGGTGAGGGGGCGGCTGGGGGGGGCTTGGGGGAGCGGAACGGGGGTCGGCGCCCCACACGCGGTCCCGCTGACGCGGGCTGGTCCTGGCAGGCGGCGGTGGATGCGGCGCTGGACAAGGCCTGTCGGGCCCTGGGGAAGCTGCTGGGCCGCGTCTGCAAGCAGCTGCTGGCTAAGTACCGGGAGCAGATCAGCGAGGCGCTGCAGAACCGCGACCAGCCCCAGGACATCTGCACCACCATCGGCTTCTGCAAGGCCTGAGTCTGGTCAGCACCCACATCCTGCCCCCCGCACCCCGCATCCTGCACCCCACGCCCTGCATCCTGCACCCCACACCCCGCATCCTGCGCCCCGTGTCCTGCACCCCAGTCCTGTCCCCCACGCCCCACATCCTGCACCCTGTGCCCTGCATCCTGCACCCTGCACCCTGTGCCCTGCACCCTGTTCCCTGTGTTCTGCGCCCCCACCCCACATTCTGCACCCTGCGCCCTGCACCCCACGCCTGCCCCAGGAGTGGAAGGGCACTTGGGGGTCCTGTGCCCCCAGGAGGGAACATGCCTGCACCTCTGCAGGGTGGGGGTGAGACCCCAAAATGCAGCCTGGAGAGGGGGGAAGGTTGGAGGAGACGCTTTCGCTGGCACCCGAGTTGGGGTGATGGGGTGACAGTGGCCCCTGACCCACCGCTCCTTCCTTGTCTCCACAGGGCTCAGCGCTGCAGCCGGCCCCGAGTGCCACCCCTGGAACCCTGAACCCCCCCCAGCCCCACCTGCCAGCCCAGCCCCTGGCCCCCTCCCCACGCAATAAAGCATCTCGCCTCAGGCCACCGTGTCTCGGGGGGGGGCTGTCCCTTGTGTTGGGGACGTGCCAGCTCCATGGAGCCGTGCGGGGGTGCGAAGCCCAGGCTGGATGGAGCCACCTCCCTCCCTGGGGCCGCTGCAGACGGACGGACGGATGGACGAGGTCCCCTCCTGTGGGGGTGTATTTGGCTGGAGCGCGCGGCAGGGGACCCACTGTCCCCTCAGTCCTCCTTCCCGTCCCCATGGGTGATGGCGTAGCACCGGGATTTGTAGTTGATGTTCCCCGAGACGTTGGTGGGCGTCACCGCGAACGTCCGCTCCAGCTGCGTGGGGACACGCACCCGGGGGCTGGGACGGGTCCCTGTGGGGTGCCACGCTGGACCGCGGGGATGGGGTCTATGGGGGACACACAGGGGCCTTGGGGATGGGGTCCCTGTGGGGCACGCGGGATCTCAGGGATGGGGCCGGGGTCTCAGGGATGGGACCGGGCACTTGGGGACCTTGGGGACAGGGTCTCTGGGGGACACGCGGGGGCTGTGCCCTCCTCCCCACGTCTCCCCGTGGCCAGGCAGAGCCAGACGTCCTGGGCACCCGCGTCCCCCTGAGGGTCCTGTTGTCCCCGCTCCTGCAGGGACACGCGAGGGGACGGGGTGGGCAGGGGCATGGTGACGGTGACGGCCGGGAGAGCTGCCTCACCTCCTTGGGGGAGAACTTACCCGCCTGGGTCAGGAGGAGCCGCTTAAACCTGCGGGAAGAGGGACCGGCCGGGCCCGGAGTCAGCTCCCATCCCCATCCCGGGGGACACAACGCCTGGCCGGGTGCCCTGAGGGGTCCCCACCGCCCCCCGAGGGGTCCCACCCCCCCCACTCATCCTTGTTCACGGTGCTGGTGCCAGCGGGGTGGAAGAGCCTGAAGGCGCTGAGGATGGGCTCCTCGGAGTCGGTGCCTGGGGGGTGTTAGGGGGGGTTTGGGGCTGACCCCTGGGGGCATTGGGGGTGCCAGGGGCATCTCCTCCAGCTCCGCCTCGCTCACGTTCATCTTCCCTGGGGGGACACACGGTGACGGGGCTGCGTGGCACCGGGCACGGGGCACAGCCTGGCCCCGGCAGGGCAGGGGTGCCACCGCAATGCCCTCAGGAGATGGAGCGGTTCCCTCCGCACACCCGGGTGGCCCCCGGCTGTCGCTGCCCTGGGCTGGGCACCGTCACTGTCACCCGCTGGGCACCGTCACTGCCACGGGCACCGGCGCTGCCCCCCACACATCGCCGTCCCTGCGGTTGGCATCACCGCTGTCCCACACTCGGCACCGGCACCGGCCCACGCTCGGCGCTGTCCCCCGGCACCGTCACCACCCCAACTCGGTGCCGCAGCTGTCCCCGTCCCATCCCCACGCGGCGCCCGCCGACCCAGCTGCGAGTCGGTGTCCTCCAGGTCCCCTCGGGGAGGGTCCCGTCCCGGTTCTGGTCGACGTAGCTGAAGGCCTGGAGCAGAGCGGGGGCAGGGGCTGAGCCCTGGGCCCCCCACCCTGGGACCCCCCCCACCCTGGGACCCCCCCTCACCCCCCCATTACATCCATGAACTCCTGACCCCCCCGTTCGCCCCCCCAGGCTGCGCATGGCCCCCGCCCCCGCTGCCCTGCGGGAGCGGGGCTCAGCCTCAGCCAATCAGGGTGTGGGGAATCCCTTTTTGTTTGGCCCTGACCAATCATTTTGCAGGGAATCCCTTTTTGACCACAGCCAATCAGATCACAGGGAATTGCTTTTGTTTGGCCCTGGCCAATGAGAGTGCAGGGAATTCCTTTTGTTGGGCCCTGGCCAATTGGAACAGAGAGAATCCTGCTGGCTGAGGGCTTCCACCAATCAGAGCTCAGGGATGTCTTTCTAGTGGCAACCAATCAGAACACGGGGAATCCCGCTGGCTGATGGCTGCAGCCAATCAGAGCAGAAGGGATCCCCTTCCCCTCCTCCAATGAGCTTGAGGGATCCCAGGGCTGCCCCGCCCCCCCCGGCAGGCCAGACCCCCCAGTGTCCCCAGCACCCCCCAACCCCTGGGGTGGCCCCAGGGCCGTGGGGTGACCCCAACACCCCAGGGTGACCGCAGACCCCCAGGGTGTCCCTGCACCCCCAGGGTGCCCCGTACTATGGGGTGGCCCCACAGCCCCCGGCTGACTCCAACAGCCCAAGTGGGTCCCAGACCCTGGGGTGCCCCCAGGTCCCCAAAGGGACCCCAATTCCCTGGGGTGCCCCAGGAGGACCCCAACACCTCGGGGTGCCCCCACACAGACCCCAACACCTTGGGGTGCCCCAGGAGGACCCCAAGACCCTGGGGATTTCCCAGATCCCAGAGGACCCCAGCACCCTGGGGTGCCCCCGACTCCCAGAGGGACCCCAAAAACCTGCCCTGGACCCTCTGAGGAACCCAAACACCCTGGGGTATCCCGTAAACCTGGCGCTGCCAGTGGGTGCCAATGCCGCCGGGCTGTGCCAGGGGTCACCGGAGGGAGGGGACACTTTTTGGCTGCTTGGGATGGAGGCCGAGCCACGGCACTTCTGGGGTGCACCGGGACCCGCTGGGTGTCGGGGTGCTGCTGCTGGCAGGAGGGGATTTAGCCCTTGGTGGGGGTCGGTGCCTCCTTTTGGGGGGGGTCAGCGCTGGGAGGGGGAGGCTGGGGTGCCCCCAGGCTCTGCCCCCCCACCCCGTCCCCCCGTTGCGGGGACAAAGCTGAAGGGGATCCCCGAGAATTGGCGCCCCGCCGCATCCGGCACAGCTCCAGTGCATCCCAGTTGCTCTCTGCACCCCTGGGGCTCCCCCCGACCCCCATGTACCCCCCAACCCTCCCTGGGGGGCTCACCCCCAGCAAAGGGGCTGGGGGGGGTGCAGGGGGGTCCCGCTCCCTGTGTGGGGAGGACACCAGGGGCCGGGGAGGCGCAGGATGACCCTCGGGTGTCCCACACGCGTGGGGCGGCCCCGTGGGGGGGGAGTATCCCCATGAGCGCGAGGAAGACGAGGAGCTCTCGCCCAAGCGGCCCCGGAGGAGAAGTCCACACAAACCCCGTTTATTGGGGAGCCGGGAGCCGCCTCCGCCGGCGGCAAATCCCTTCCTGCGTCTGTCTCTGCTCCTCGCAGAGCTCCGAGCGGGACCACCGTCCTCCCGCCCCCCCCATCATCATCCTCATCCTCCCCCCCGAGTCCTCTCTCACTGCCCCATCATGCAGGCCATTTTGCAGGCGACGGCCGAGATGAGCGCGGCCCCACGCCCGCTGCCTTCCTCCGACTGGATGAAGGTGATGTCGCAGCCGGGCGTCAGCTGCCGAACCGTGGCGTGGAAGCGGTCCTTGAAGCTGCCGGAGAGGAAAAAACGGGGTCAAGGCTTGGGGAGCAGGGGGATGCGGGAGGAGGAGGAAGGGGATGGCGGCGGGAGGAAGGCTCCCGGGGATCCACACCTGGGATGGAGCTTGTAGACGGAGCCGTCGACCCCCACGGTGATTTTGAGGGTCTCCTGGCTCCGGCTTTCCCGCATGCGGTTGATGACGCCGGCCAGCCCGGCCGAGCACATCTGGGCGGCGCGGGTGGAGACGCTCTCGCAGACCATCCGCACGATGTCACAGTCCGTCCCCGAGGGCAGCAGCTCGAAGGCCGTCAGGATGTTGTAGATCTGTTTGCGGTCGCCGGAGTCGCTGGGACGGGGAGAGAGGGGCACGTCAGTCGGGGGACGGGGGGACGCGGGGACCCCGTGCGGGGCGGTTGCGGAGGGGGGGACGGGAGACGCCGCTGTGGCACAGCCCAACGCGCCTGGACTGCTGTGGGGTGACGGGACGGAAGACCCCGCTGTGGGGCAGCGGAGCGGGCTAGTTTGGGGGCACCGGTCCCCCCGTTGCGGCCCCGCCAGCACCGTACCTCTCGATCTGTGACACGAAGCGGGTCTCGAAGGTCCCGCGGGTCTTGAGCTTCTCGGAGGCCTCCCCGTTGAAGAGCAGGTTCTCGTCCACCAGCTTCAGCAGCACCAGCCGGACGATCTCCCCCATGTACTTCCCCCCGATGATCTTCTCATAGCTGGGGGGGGGACACGGCGAGGGGGTGGCCGTCAGGGCCGGGACTTGGGGGCGAGGGGGGGACACACGTCCCACGGCACCCACTCTTTCCTTCCCCCCTCCTCCTCGCCGGACGCGTCCCTGCATGCGGGCACGGCAGCCGGGGCAAAGGACCCCCGCGTCGGGGGTACCTGTGACGAGCTGCTCCGGCCTCAGCTGAGCCCGGCGTGGCGTGGGCGGGCGGGGGGAAGGAGAAGGGCGGGCGCAGGGGACGCAGCCAGGGACAGGGACGGGGAATGCCCAGAGGAACTGGCTCTGTCCTATTCCTTACAGTTGCTGACCGGGGTTAAGTGAGGTCTCGTCCACCACGCGGTCGTACTCCAGGAGGAACTCGTCCAGCTCCCCCGAGGCGCCGAAGGCCCCCCACTCCGTGTTGACGCACATCCGCCCCTCGTCGCCCTCCACCAGCTCCACGTTCTGCATCTCCTCCATGTAGCAGGCGTTGCAGCCCGTCCCTGCCAGCGGGAACCGGGGATGGGACCGGGCGGTGGTGGGGTTGGGGGGGGGACGCACGGGATAGCGCCGAACCCCAATGTCCCTCCCCGCTGGCTGTGGGGGGCTGCGCTGGGAGCCACACATCCCCATCCCGGCGTACGGGGCAGCTCAGCCCTCCGGAGCCCCCCGGTCCTTCCCCGCAGCCACCGTGGGGTCCCAGGGGCTCTGGCTGCCGTGCGACGAGGGCAGCCCGGGAGCTGATAAACAGCCCGGCGCCGGCGGTGCGGTGTTTACCCAGGCCGAGGGGACGGCGTGAGCCGGTGCGGAAAGCCCAGATGGCCGCGTGGTTGATGGCACTAAAGATAGTGGGGGGCTGGGGGGCGGCGGGGGGCTGCTCCCGAAGGAGCCCGCGGGGTTCAAACCACCTCCTGGGCCTCCCGGCACAGCCGGCACTGGCCACCTTCAGTGGGCGCCCACCCAGACGGTGAGATGCCAGAGCCACCGGCAGCCTGGATAGTGGGTGTCCCTTGGGGACAGACCCATGCCAGTGATCACCCTCTTTCCACCCCAAAGGTGTCCCCACCACCGCGCCGGGGCCAGGTGATGCCATCCAGTGTCCCAACCTCAGGAGACCTCGGCAGGGTGCGGCTGCCACCCCCCTGTCCTTGGCGTGTGTCCCCCCCGCCCCGAAAGGACAAGCCCCTGTTCGCAGCGGGGGAGCGCGAGCGGGGCCGTGGGAACGGTGTCCCCCCCTCGCCTGCCGCGTGTCCCTGCGGGAAGGGGCCGTCTTACCCACAATCATCCCAACCTCGCACCGGTGATCTTCGTAGTAGCAGGAGATCATCGTGGCCACCGTGTCGTTCACCATCGCCACCACATCCATCTCGAAGTCCTGGAGGGGGGAGAGGGACCGTCGGGGTCTTTGCCGGGGGCCTGGGCTGTCCCACAGCAGGCGGGTCAGGGGTGGGGGGGATCCCCGAGGACAAGGACGCATGCACGTGTCACGCACGCATGTGTACGCACACACGTGTCACGCACACGTGTGTGCGCACGCATGGAACGACCTCTCCCAGGGACATGCCAGGCTCCAGCGGCCCCGTCATGGGGATGGCCGGGGATGCCGGGGTCTCCCCCCGCCGCGGTTCCAGCGCAAACCGTGGGATCATCTCACCCCTCGCCGTTTGATGGCGTCTCTCAGGAGCCCAACCACGTTGTTCCCTTCAGCGCCGGAGGCTTTGAAGCCCTTGGTCCAGTTCAGGAGGATGCCCTGGAGCGAGGGTGAGATGGGGGCTGTGGGTGTAGCCAGGCCCGGGAACCCCCGAGTCCTGGTGCTGCCCGGCCGCCCCCTCACCTTGTCGATGTCCTCATGCCGCACGGGGAAGGAGAAGGTGAAGCCCAGGGGCAGCTTTTTGTGCTTCATCTGGTGCTTGTCCAGGAAATCGGAGATGCACTCGGAGATGTAGTCGAAGAGCTGGAAGAGAGGAGGTCGAGCCTTCGCCAGGTGCTGCCCCCCACCCTCCCGGCTGCCCGCGGCCAGCCGCTGTCCCCACCGCGGGTCCCGTGCCACCCCCCCCGCCACCCCCCGGCCTCTGCCGGCTGGAGGGACGAGGGACAAACCCGCCGGTGTCCCCACCGAAACGTGGCGCTGCGTGTCCCTGCCCGGCGACGGGGGCTGTGTGGGAGGGGACGGGACGCCACATGCCCAGCTCACCATCTCGGCCGTCCCCGTCATGGCATCCTCGGGGATGGAGTACATCTGGTGCTTCGTCTTCACCTTCCACTGCCCTTCCTCCCCCTCGCCCACTTTCACCAGCATCACTCGGAAATTGGTGCCACCGAGGTCCAGCGACAGGAAATCTCCAACCTCTGCAGAGCCGAGGGGGGACACAAAAGGTGACGGGCTCAGGGGGGGGTCTTGGACTTGGCGAGGTCTGGGGAAGAGGTGACACAGTGAAGGACCGGGAGCGGTGCCTGTCCAGCCCCGCGGCGCTGTACCTGAGCCCTCGGGTGTGGAGCGGACGTAGGTGGGCAGCATTTTGACGGAGGCTTCCTCGTGCGTCTCCAGCTTTAGCCCTCGGTCCATCTCTTTTTGCATCCGGTACATCACCTTCTTCAGGTCCTCCTCCTTCAGCCGGAACTCCGACAGGATCTGCTCCACCTGCAGCGGGATGGACGGGGGATACGGGACCCAGCTGTCCTGAACCGCAATAAATAATCCAAATTTTCCTTCCCCTCGCCCTGGTTCTCCCCACCAGCACGCAGAGACCCTGAACACTTTATCCCATCTCTCTGCCGTCCTGCCTCCAACCTAACGGACACGCTGGGGAACCCGCAGGGCCGGCACGAGCCGCTGCTGGTCCCAAATCCTCTCCCGGCACTGCCTGCCAGACGTCTGCCGTCGGCACAGGGGTCCCCGTGCCATCACCTTCTGCTGGTTCGTCTTCCATGAGCTCGTCCGGTTGCTTTGAAGCCAGCGCCATTCCGGCAGGGCTTGGACCAGTGACCTGGCACATCCCATCCCGCCGAATCCCAGGGTCTTTCCCAGCGAGGAGCGCTTCCGGCGATGCCATTCAGGAGCTCGGCGGCTCCCACCGAGGGTGCGGGACCCCTCCGTGTCTGCTGTGAGGGTGCTGCGTCCTCCTCGGTTCCCTGGGAGCCGGGAGCATCCCTGTCCCTTTATCCCCCAGGGAACCGCGGGTACCATTTTCCACTCATCAAACCTTGTGCGAGCGGGTCCGAGGGCAGGATATAAAGAGTATTATTGGGAACTGCTCCCTCGCCTCGCTACCAGGGAGAATCGCAGGGCCCACTCGAGGGAAGCGCCTGGCAGGCAGGACCTGTATTTACCCTTTACGTAGCAACCCCGGGCTCCACCGCCGGCGCAGCCTCCATTAGCCACGGCACGTAATCGGGGGCAGGCAGCCCCGGGCTGTCAGATGGAGCCGGGGGGAGAGAGCGCTCGACGCTCGGCCAGATGTAGCCGGCGGCATTAGAGGCTCATTAGTCACCGGGATCCGGGCAAGCTTAAAACGCTCCTGCTTGCACTTTCGCCGGCAGACGGATGTTTTCCTCAAGGCTGCTGCCGTTTCCCGATGGGTTTCAGGGTGGGGGGCTCTGTAAAAGGCTTTGGGATGTGGTTCGGATAATCCCGGCATTGGGAGAGCGCCCACCGTCTCGGCTCGGCCGCTCGCCCTGACCCCCCCCAGTGCATCCCGATAAATGGCCCGGCCCCGAGCGCCGTCCCTCGGCCTCCATCCCCCGAGCGGGGGCTCATCCCAAATATCTCCTTGTCCCGAAAGCTCCTGCCCCACGGAGCCCTCATGCCGGGGGAGCCTTGGCCACCACCCACAGCCAGGGGGGATCCGGGCACCTCCCTGGCCATCCGCCCCGGCGCCGAAGCCCGAGGGCTCTGTTAACCCTGAACCCCCACGGTGCCGTTAGACAAGACGCAGCTGCACCACGGGGGACGCGGCTGTGCCAGGGGATGCCGCCGGCCACCCCAGAAAGGGGCCGGGACAGCCCAGGGCAGCACCGTGGCGAGGTTTGCCGTGACCCTGAGGGTGTTCAGCCCGGGCCGGCTGGAAGAATTCTGCCAGGAGAAGCGCAGAGCCGGATTCAACCATCTTGCCAGAGCTGGTGGCTGGAGGCATTCGGTGCTCTGTGATGCAGAAGCCATCCTGCAGCACTGTTTGGCACGCAAAGGCCAAATTTGCCACGGCCGGAGGGTCCCTGTCCCTGGGGCTGGCAGCCGAGGATGGCAGCAGAGGGGCTGTTTTATTTCTCCAACACATTTTCCGTCTCAGGCTCCGTGTGCCCTGGCTCGTCCCTTTTCTCGCCTCCAAAACGACAGGTTTGGCTCTTCCTCGGTGGGATTCGGCTCTTCCCACGCGACCAAAACCGGCTCTCGGCTTCCCAAGGAAACCGCTCGCTCTGACGCATCCCACAAAGGGGACGAAGCTGGAAACCGCGTGGCTGAAGGCTGCGGTGGCCGGCGATGCCCGACTCTGCCAGCCACGCGCTCCTGCCCCTGGCACATTCCGTGTCCCCTGGTACGTCCCAGTGCGGAGCAGGGAAGCGCCCCGCTTTCCTCGCCCACGTCACAGTGCCAGGAGCTCAATCCGTCTGGGAGAGGAGACGGGAGCAGCTGCCCCCAGCCGACGTTTGGCCGGGGATGAGCCGGGTGCCGATCTCCGGGTGCCCCGGTGACCACGGTGATGACCAGCCGAAGGGGACGGGCCCCCTCTCATCCCAGGGACGGCGGCCTCTTGGCTGGCAGCAAGATGCCAAGGGCGATGTCCCGACGGCCGTGCGGTCCCACACACGCCCCCGGCTCCATCCCGAGTCCTTGGTGGCGCGGGGACGCCCAGGCTCAGATCTGCACCGTGCTGAGACCCGGCGTGCCAAAATGCAGAGCCCCAGCTTATGGCGCTGGGTGCCCTCGCCAGAGCGTGCCGGGGGGTGACCCTGGGGACGGGGACCCCCCCGGGCATGTCGGGGCGGGCCCCGGGCTGCCCGGCTTTGCCCCCGGAGCCTGCGTCCTCCCCGCCAGCCGTCCTCCCCTCCCGGCTACCTCCGTCCCCACGCAGCGGGGAGATGCCCGCAGCGCCCGGCCGCTCACCGCAGAGATGGCCAGAAGCCCGGGGGGGATCCGCGCCGCCCCCCCGCACTCGCTGGGTGCCCCCCACCCCATCTCCCCCCAGGGATCGCCCTGTCAGCGGCCTCACCTTCTCCTTCCTGCCGCTCTCCATCCTGGCTCGGTGATCCAGCATGGGGGCAGCCGTTGGGGCGGGGTGGGCTGCGGGCCGAGCCGTCCCCCCCCAGACCCCCAGGCACCCCGCCGCCGCGCCTGGCCCGGGGAGCGAGCCCCCTTCCCCGTCCCGGCAGTGGTCCGGCCGGCGCTGGGCTGCTCCGTCCCTCGCTGCGCCGGGGGATGCTCCACTTTCGCCGCTTTATCTCATCCGACACCCGGCGGCGGCTGCCTCCTCTCCAGCACCTGCTGAGGGGGGGGGTCTCGACCTTCCCCCCCCCCCGGCCTCCGGACCCTCAAGCGGAGGGGCAGGGAGAGGGGCCTGGCGCCCCAGTGGGCTCAGCCTTCTCGCCCCGCATCCTTCGTGCCGGGGAGGACGTGGCTCACGCTCTTCTTGATCGCTTCCTTTCACCGGTAAATTTATTTCCCAGCGCGCCGGATGGTTTTCAGGGGTCGCGAGCCCACCCCGGTGGGTTCCTACAGCCAGCGGGGAAGTCCCGGCGTAGCGGCGAGGCTCGGCCAGGACCCCTCCCTGCCGGGGGCCGCTGGCCCTGTCATGCGAAGCACCACGCCCCGGGCCACCCGTGTCCCCGCTCCAGTTGTCATATCAACGGCTCGATGTCCTGGCGGCGGTGGCAAGCACTCCACCGGACGGCTTAGCAACCCGGCACGCTCCCATGGAGACCGTGCCGGGCCGGAGGAGCCGGTGGCTCGATGACAAAGGTTACGGCTGCCTGGCGAGGGGCGAGGGCGACTGGGAAGTGCTCCGTGCGCCCAGGATGGGAAAAGCTCTGGCAATGCCGGGATGGACGCTGGGCGCCACAGTGGACTGTGGCCGGCCGCTGGTTTTGGGGGACGGGGACATGGCGATCCCCTCCTTGTCACCGGATTGGTGCCGTCAGCCAAGCGTTGGGGGCACCTGGGGAAACGCCAGCTCATGGGGTCCCGATAGGCACGGGGGTGCTCCCGGCCGCGGGTGGACCCCAAAACCTCCCGGTGTTGGCCTGCGGCTGCGTCCCCTCGGACACGGAGCCAGAAAGGAGAAGGAAGGGTCCCTGCAGAGCCTGGACGGGTGCCGGGGGGGGCTGGCAGCCCCATGGGGCAACGAGGGGCCCGGGGTGGGCAGAGGGTTTGGGGTGTCACGGCAGGGCCCAGGGGGCACAGGGGCACCCCACAGCGCCTTGCCCCCACCCTGCTCCCGGCCCTGGGGGCACCCGTGGGGCGGGGGAGGGCTCATCCCTGCCCCCGCGATGGGTGCCCACCCCTAGAGAGGGGTCCTCGCCCCACAGGGGGGGGCTGAAACTCGGGGGGACACCCGGTCAGTGGGCCCCCACCCTATGGGGAAAGGCCAGCCCCACAGAGGGGTCCCACCCGTGGGCAGAACAGCCCTACAGGGGACAGGCCAGCCCCACGGACACGCCCAGCCCCACAGCGGACAGGCCCCGCCCCCTGACGCAAAGGACGCCGGGATAGAGCGCCCCCCGCTGGAGGTGCTGCGGAAGAAGCCCCGCCCCATGACGCCAGAACGGCGCTGATTGGCCGTCCAGCTGGGAGGCGGCCCGCGAGCGACGGTGGGCGAGGCCGGAAGGAGAGACAGGCGCTTATTGGTCAAGAGGCTGAGGGGGCGTGGCGAAATCGGCGCGTGCGCAGAGCGAACGAGGCCCCGTGGCAGTTGCCTGGGGCCGGTGTCACTTCCGGCCGCTCGGGTTCTGCTTCCGGGTCGCTCCTTCCCCCGTCGGCCGCCGCTTCCTCCAGCCGCTTCGGGAGCTGCCGGTACCGCGGGGGGTCGGGCCGGGCCGGGGGGGAGATCGGGGCTGCGCTGGGGTGGGGGGCGGCTGGGTTGTACTGGTGTGTGTGTGTGTGTGTGTGTGTGTGTGTGTGTGTGTGTGTGTTGTACTGGGGGGGATTTGTACTGGGGGGGATTTGTACTGGGGGGGATTTGTACTGGGGGGGATTTGTACTGGGTTGTACTGGGGGGGGGCTGGGTTGTACTGGGTTATACTGGGGGGGGCTGGGTTATACTGGGATGGGGACTGGGTTATACTGGAGGCTGGGTTATACTGGGATGGGGACTGGGTTATACTGGAGACTGGGTTATACTGGGGTGGGGGCCGGGTTATGCTGGGTTATACTGGAGGCTGGGTTATACTGGGATGGGGACTGGGTTATACTGGGGTGGGGGCCAGGTTATGCTGGGTTATACTGGGGTGGGGGCTGGGTTGTACTGGGGACTGGGTTATACTGGGGTGGGGGCCGGGTTGTACTGGGGACTGGGTTATACTGGGGTGGGGGCCGGGTTATACTGGGGACTGGGTTATACTGGGGTGGGGGCCGGGTTATACTGGGGTCTGGGTTATACTGGGATGGGGTCCGGGTTATACTGGGGGCCGGGTTGTACTGGGGGCCGGGGGCTGGGCTAGCGGAGTGCAGGGGGGTTCAGACCCGGGCAGAGGGTCAGTGCCGGGGCTGTCCCAGCTGAGGGAACCAGGGCTTGGGGGAGGCAGGGGATGGGGGGTCAGGGTGGGCTCTGGGGGTGTCAGGCAGCCCCCACAGGGTGCCTGGGGCTGGCGTTTGAAGGACGGAGGTTTGGGGGAGGCGGGGGGACCCCCAGCCACAGGGGTGGGAGGAGGGGGCCGGTGAGGCCCAGGTGCTGTGGGGAGGGGCTCCGAGCCCCCCCCCGCAGCCCGGCCCCTGTCTCACCCGCAGGGTCTCCTTCCTCCACCCAGGGCAGCGGGAGACGCCACGATGAGGCTCTACAGCCTAAGTGTCCTTTACAAAGGTGACCCCAAAGTGCATTTGCTGAAAGCTGCCTACGACGTCTCCACCTTCAACTTCTTCCAGAGGTCCAGGTGGGTGCCTGGAGCGGCAGATCCTCCCGAGGGAGATCCGGGGGGGAGGGGGGAAATCTCCCCTCTGTGCTGCAGGGCTGGGACGTGGCTCAGGCAGGACCTGGGGGAGAGGAAGTAGAAGCTTTTGGGGGGATTTCTTCCCTGTTCTGCTCCTGCGTCACTGGGTATGCGGTGGCGGCAGTAACAGGCTTCTCCTAAGGGATAAACCCCCTTGGAGACCCCCCCGTGGGGAGCTGTCACCCTGCGTGTGTGATTCAACGCTGCAAAATCCCCTTGGAGTGATCTTTCAGCCTCAGGACCGGGGTGAAACCAGTCGGGGCTGGCAACAGGACGTTAAATCTTCTGCCGTAGCCAAGCAATAAAATCTGGGTGCAGGGAAACACCCCGAGCGCTCGGGTCGGCTCCAGCGAGTGCCTAACCCCGGTAGTCACGGCAGCTCCTGGGGCGTGAGGCGCGAGTGGGAGAAGGTTTGTCTCTGTGTCAGGCTAATGAGGCTTGCGTCACCCTCTGGTGTCTTTTATTTAGGCGTTTGGTCTAATCTTGAACGTTTCCCAGCACGTAAACCTCCGCTCGGGTTATTCGGATGGCTCCGGGTGAGCCGGGTTAGCCCTAAGCACTGATCCGGGCTCCCGGCTGTCCCGCTGCCCGCCCCGTGCCTCACACAGAGATCACAGAGCTCTCGGCAGCTGCCCTTGGGCTTGCAACTGAGGGGAGCTCCCAAAAGCCTCTCAAAGCTGGAAAATAAAGCAGGTGCCTGTTGGGAAACAGCTCGTTTCCCGGTCCCAGACGATAAAAGCTTCAGGAAATACTCACCTACAGGACTCGAATTTTCCGTGCTCCATCCCTGCCAAGATTTTATGGAGCCTGGAGCACATTTGGTTCTGCAGTTCCAGTGATAAAGGGAAAATGCCCAAGTAAGATCGTCTCAAATAATGCTTTCTTAGCCAAATATGCGAGAGGGATAAAGGAGCTGTGCCAGCACAGCCAACGCACGCGCTCCAGGACGGATTGCGGCGGGTGAAGCAATCTCTTAAAAACCCGAATCGCTTCGTACTCACAGCTCTGTTTTTCAGATCCACAGAAAATTCCCTGCGTGGTTTTGCCGTCGGCTACGGCTGAAAGAGCCGCTTCCCCGGCAGCGGGCTGTTTCTTTGCTTAAATTGGCTTTCCAGGAACAGCGATGCCTTTTGTGGGTGATGAGGGGGTGTCTGTGCTCGTTAGCCTCGCTGCTTTTCTCTGGTGGCTCATCCTTGTCCTGAGCTGGTTCGTGCTCGGAGGGACGGCTTGCGCCTCGGCACCTGCGAGAGGGTGATATTTGAGGTGCGATTAACCTAAGTTTGGGTTCAAAACGCTGCATGTACATTTTTGGAGGCTGTGGAGTTACCAGAGAGTTGAGTTTGGGGTTTGAAGCTGGGATGAACCAGATTTTATTCTGGTTCCCGGGAGCCGTGAGAACCTGCCGGGCAGGAGGACGGGGCCGGCCTGGCCGTGCCGATGCGCGGTGTTTGCTGCCAAACCTCTGCCAAGTAATTCGGGAGAGAATGAGGTCTTTGGTGGCTGATTCCTCCGGGAATACTGTGAAATACTGGAATTGCGACGGTGGGGGCTGCGGCTGCCGGCAGACCCCCAGACCGGGAGGAATGTGTCGGTCCTCTGTTTCTGCTGAAGTCGGATGTTAAGAAAACTTTGGGCCGGTCTTTTCTCTGCAGCGCCTGGAAACCCGATGGTGCGGAGTCTCGGCAGAGCCGGCGTCTGATCGCGTGTTGTCCGGTCTGGGAGAAATGCAAAAAAAACCACCCCTCCAAAACCCCCCAAAAAACCCCAATCCTAAAGAATATGTAAACTGTGAGAGGCAAATCCCCGTTCTGGAGTTACTTCCAGCGAGGAAACCGCGGTCTGTGCCGCGCTGGTGCTCGTTGGTGTTTTGTCGGTGCCGTGTCACGTGAAGCTCCCGAGCGGGAGCTGTCGGTGGGGGGGTGTTGGAGCAAACTCTGTAGCCTGAGCTCTGACGGGGTTCCCTGCCTGGAACTTTCCAGCTAAACTGGGGAATTTGTTGCCTCACATCCGTTAATCCCGGCGTGCCCAGGACGGTGTGTGTTGGCAACAGATTTATTTTGCGCTTGCTCGTGATTTTTGACCTTTTTTTTTTTTTTTCGCTGCGGGGTGAAGAGGAGGGTTTACGCGAGAAGCCTGTTTGGCAGGACTCGAGTCTGGGCTCGGGAATGTTTTCCAGACTTAGAGCAAGTCTGGCTTAAGGATGTTCCTTAATTTTGCCTCAGAGCGGTCGGTAGCTGAGGTGCGTTTGAGATCCGTGGTTCGACAGCGCTTTACTTTATGCTCAGTCACCAAAAAACCAACTTCACCCCATGGATGCGAGTCCCTCGCTGCGGCCGCAGGGACGCGGGCGCTCCCCTGATTTCAGTCCACCTGAAACGCCGGGGACCTGCGGGACGGACGATTTTCCCCTGCGGTCACTGCGCCGGCACCTCCGGTAGCTCTCTGTGCCGCACGCAGACTCGAGCGCCGTCACTTCGTGTTTGCAGCGTGCAGGAATTCATGACCTTCACGAGCCAGCTGATCGTGGAGCGCTCGGAGCTGGGCAGCAGAGCCTCCGTCAAGGAGCAAGGTAAGAGGATAACGCGGGGGCAGCGCGTGCGGCCGCGCGTCCTTCACTCCGTGTTGGTTTGTGATAAAAAAGACGAGATCTCATGAGTAACGCTGAAGGCGTGAGGCGGATGAGCGGGGCGAGAGCCCAGCCCGCCCCACGAGAGGGGTTCAGCTACGCTGCCTTCCTCTCTCCCTCGAGCTCTGCCGTGCGAATCGGGGCTCCGTACCCTGATCTCTGGCCTCGCCTCCAGCCTCCACGTGTCTCCCGAGCCCTCGGACGCGCAGGGTGCGGCCTCGGTGATGACACTGCTGGCTTGCGGCAGGTTGTTATTAAAATCAGGCTGAGCGCTTCCCCCTCTGTGTTTTGTTCAACTCTGGCCATACCTGCTGCCCTGGAAAGTTGGCGTCCTCTCCCGCACCACGTGGCCGGGCTGCGGTAACCTGCTGTGGCCCAATTTGGGGCCGATTTGAGCCCTTCCCGCTCTCCTGATGACATCACGTGAAATGTGGTCGCTGAACGAAACCTTCCAGGGCGATTCGTGGGTCGGGAAAGAGCTGCCGGGGCCGGGCGGGAGGCGGGGAGCGTTGGGGGAAGTTCCAGACCTTCCCGCTGCCTCTCTGACGTGAATTCTCTGCCCAGAGTACCTCTGCCACGTGTACGTGCGGAACGACGGGCTGGCCGGAGTGGTGATTGCAGATAACGAGTATCCGCAGCGGGTTTGCTTCACCTTGCTGGACAAGGTGAGCGCACGGGCTGGGAGCGGCTCCGGAGGCGACAGTCTGCGGTGAGGCCGCTCTGGGGAGCTCCTCCAGATCTGCTGCTCGCCCTCTGACGAGGAAACGACCTTCCTGCTCGTTAGCTGGGGGATGTCAGCGCTGAGCCGAGCGGGATCCTGTCAGCCCAAAACTTCCAGGCCGTGCAGTGACTTGGCTTCGCCTGCTCAGACTTAGCCCCAGCTCCACCGTGCTGCCAGCCCAGGCGTTGGCCTCACAAACGCCCCATCTTGGGTTTTATGCGGGGAAAACTGGGTGCGGCCGCGCTCCCGGCATTGCCGAAAACTGGTGATGACTTGTCTGGCCGCCCTGGCAGGGCACAGGGTGCTGGGGATGGTTGGGGACGGCTGGGGACAGTCACCCCTACCTGGCGTGGGCACCGCCTGAGGAAGTGGAGTTCTGTCTCTTCACTCAGTTTGTTCAAAAGGGGACGAGGAGAAAAATCTCCTTTTCCAAGGAGAAAATCAAATCCGTTCCGGCCGCCGCGGAGCCGCCAGGCAGTAAGTGCCCGTTTCCTCGTGTCGCAGGTGCTGGATGAATTCTCCAGGCAGGTCAGCAAAATAGACTGGCCCTCGGGATCCCCAGCGACCATCGGCTATGCAGCTTTGGACGGTTACCTCAGTAAATACCAGGTATGGCCCCCGGCACCCCCGCGGGTCTGGCGCCGAGGCCAGGAAACGTTCCCCGCGGCCCTGCGTCTGCACGTGGGAGCGCGGGTGACGCCCCGGTGCTTGCCGGGACGCCGGTGCTGCGGTGCCGTGGCCCGGGGGATGCCGACATGCCTGTGGCAGCGGTGCCGACGCTGTGTTGTTTCTCTCCGAGAACCCCCGCGATGCCGACCCGATGACCAGAGTGCAGGCGGAGCTAGACGAGACCAAAATCATCCTGGTGAGGGGGATGCCTTTCGGGGGGCCGGGGTGCAGGGCGCCTGTTCTGCCTTCTCCATTCCCCAGTGACGTTCCCAGTGCTGTGGGACCTTCCTCCCCCCTTCCCTCCCGGCCCCTCCGAGCTG